>NW_027106076.1:135446-138538 GCF_000696795.3 Halyomorpha halys | reverse complement strand
TGTATGCATTAAAAACTGCCCCCTATTTCTTGCAACGTTAGATGATGCGAAGAAGGACTGTTTGAAGAGAAATCACATTTTTCTTTACTATTGTACTTGTAGTTGTTACAATGTCATTCTTTTTTGGTGAACCTCGCTAAAGTCTAATTTATAAATTCATATAAGTTTTATTGAATCTTGAAAAAAGTTTCTAGAGATATAGAAATCCTATTACGGAACTAGTTTTTTTTTGTTTTTTGTTTTTTGCCAAGAAAATTGCTATCACATGCGCAACAAAATTTGTTATGTTTTTATTTCCCCCTAAAATATTTGAATGCTACGTTAGGAATAGGATTAATAATGATACTTATGATTGCAGGAGCTCTTATGTTTCGATATATCACAATGATTAAGCAATATTAGTTAAGGACCTTCATCTTAGTGTGGAAATCATCAGATTCCTAATGAGTTCATGTAATTATTTCGAAGTCCGTTATACCTTAAAATAATGCTAGAATAATTACTCTTTCAAACTGAGAATATGACAGGGGTTTGTCTCTTTTGTATCATCTAAAATATTTTTTTATTTTATAATCAGAAATTAGAACGATTTTAGAATGGAGCATTCTTATTTCTTTATATTATTTGTCATTTAGTATCTAATGAGTAGTTTTTGTTAAATTTTTCATTTTTCTTGCAAATCCTCAAAATATGGTAGTGAAAGAGTATATGTTAAAATTATTGTATCATGATAATTTGTAGCTTGGACTTTAAAACTTGAGACCTATAAGTACAATGGTAGCCCATCCTAAGCAAATTGATTGGGATTCCTTCAACAATATTTTACACTTCTATTGTATCACTTCCAACCGTGTCAAAACAAATAGTTGACAATTTCAAGTTTGTTGATTCTTGAACCAATCCCTAGGAACAGTCCTTGAACTATCCCCTTTAATTGAAATCATTGATACACTTATTCCAGAGAAAATGGCTGTTCTTGATTGCAGGACCCTTTTCTTGAAATCTTTATTCATCTTAACTTTTCATATATAACTATTGTTCTAGGAATAAGTTTCTTATATGTTTGGATTATATATTCGTCTTTTCGGCCTTCCACTGTAATAAATATCTCTTGGAAATCTTTTTTTCCCCTGCTTATATTGTTAATAAGAAAATTATTCTATCTGTTTTGCCATTTTTTTCAATTTCTTCCTGATATATTTTTTTAAAATAATTTGTTATGACACTTATGGTCAATTTTGTTCGCTAAGAAATTGACCCGAATGAGTTTCCGAATATGCTATAATGCGAAAAATATAAATTGTCGAAAAAGTTCTTCTGAAGAGAAATAAATAAAATATTTGAATGGTAAAAATATATTTAAGTTGATTATTTAACTCTTCTCTGGTTTTAGCATCTAGGAAGATAGTTTTGATCTGTGAATTAAATTTGTATTTTGTAGCAACTTCCTTTTGTATTTCATTGACACAAACAAACATTTTTTAAAATTGAAAACTTTTAAAGTCTTGTACCTCACGAACTAAACATATGTTAAAAATAAAAATTAAGAAACACACTGTTTTAAATTCATTAACATTTAACATTGATTAAATGGTGATGTATTTAAAAACTGAAGAAAATGTTAATAAAATGTCATTATTTAGAAAAGTATTAATTAAATAAAGTAAAATATTTTTTTTTACTAAATAATATTTGTTTTTTCCTCAATCTGTTTTAATTAAATATCTTGTAAATACCAAGTGAACATGCCTTCTCTGTTTTAAACATTCTTTAATGTAATATTGTTCAAAATTGGTTTTTTCCCAATGGACTTTTCCTCGTATCCTCATTCCTAAACTTTTTTATAAGAGTGAAAAAAAAGAACGAATCCAAGCTATTATTACTTTTTTTTTAGACAAAAATAAAAACAAATCATGTATCCGAAAATATTTTGTTTTTAAAATTTTTATCACTCGATTTGTTTGAGAAATTATGATTTATGTCCATATTACGGACAACGTATCCTATGATCATTTAGGAAAAAATAAATGTCATAATTGGAGATTTAAGTGTATACTACGAAATTGATATGGATTAGGAATTTTAGGATAAGGAAATTTAAAAAAAAATTAAGTTATGGTTCATTTATTCCTATTTTACGTAGGAAAGCTTAATCTTTAATTTTTGAAAACTTTCATAATTTAAGGTTTTGAAAAGTTAAAAAAGTTATTGTGTAAAAAAGGGGTTTTAAAAATATTCTGTAAGCAATCATTTTCTTTTTCTAAAAGGTCACACAACACAAGGAAGTTCAATTAGTCAATTAATTTCCGTTTTCAATTACTCTATAGATATAGATAGATGTGTTATAAACTTGTTACCATAATCTACGACTCGAATTTCAAATCGATAACGTTTTGTGAGTTATTTTTTAATTTACATTCAGTGTTGTTATTATTACAAAACAAGGCACCTGTTTTAGGAAAAGAATGTTGTTATTGTCATTGAAACTCCATTTTTTTTTTGTAGCGTTAAGTGTAATCATTATTATACCTATACAGGTGTTGTATATTTTATTTGCCAATGATTAACTTAACTTATGAGGTCCATAGATCTATAACAATGAATACTATTGCAGTATTTGTAAAAAAAAAAAAAAAAAAATGTTTTCATATGGAAATTTTGTACAATGAGAGTCCTTATCAGAATTGCCTAGTTAGTCACTCTGTAGTTACGATGGCTATATCTCCTTTATGGATGCATGATAACAATGACCTTAGTATTTTTTTACAATTTGTATGTGTTGTGTTAAGTTTATTAATGATGATGATACTACTGCTTCTGAGAAAACTATGAGTGGATCACAGAATGTTAATTGAGTCGTTTGAAGGTGTGATTGTAAATCATTTTAGTCACGTCTATATATAGATTACTCTATGAACAAATTTTACTAGTAATATTTATAAATATTTCATTTGCAATACAATAATTTAATGAAAGGACTACTAGACAATTATGGCTATGTGAGAAGCCAATTTTACGAATAAGAGTTTTTTTTTCATTGACTCAGCAAAATTTAATAATTGAACAAATTTAAAATCATAATTTATAATTTC
>NW_027106076.1:125856-135380 GCF_000696795.3 Halyomorpha halys | reverse complement strand
AAGCATAGGTAGGTATTTGCAAAATTCTTATTAAAAAAAATTGACTTGTCCTTGGCTTCTCTCTGACCCATATATATTATTTATTATATTTAATAAACAAAATCAATGTAATATCATAAAATTCATAAAATATTGTGGAATTATTAATAACTAATAGTCATTTATTGATAATTTTCCAATATTTAGGCGTAAATTAGGTTCAGCCCTGGTTAGATGTATATAAAATTCTTAAAACAAATTGTCACTTGTTCTCCTTGGAGTGTTCTCACTCGTACATATTAATTATAACATTTAATAAGCAAAATATATCAACGACCGATTCACACTGGGTGACGATCGCGTTGAGCTCTAACGCTGGTATCACTTGGAGTGCCCTACCTAAAAATAAAACTAAAAGAGCACTTTTTCGAAAATTTTGTCTTTCAATAAAGGCATACATGAGTAACGCCACACAAATTATCAATTTTAGGAAAAATGTATTAACCTTTTTTAATGTGGACTTTTTTTTCAAAATTGTTTTCCATATTGAGGCGTATTTTACGTAGATATTGGAAGTTGTATTCATAGAGTTGCAAAATAAAACATGTGTTTTAATAAATATTTACTTATTACATTTCTCTTTTATTATTCTCACCTTCTTCATTGGTCAGAGGTGTTTAATGGTAATGATGACTAATTTTAATTAAATAACATTTTATGTAATATAAAAGTTAATAAAAAATATGTACTTATTTTGATAAATAAATGGTAGTAATAAACATAGCTGTGCTAAAATTAATATGTTGAAAGTATATTGAATTATCTCACAAGTATAATGAAAGAGAAAAAAAGAGAGAAAGGAATGACCAATGTAAAATAAATACAATATTGACGAAAAAACGTATCAAGCTAAGAAATTATGTTCTTAATAAAATAAAGTATTAAAATATTGAAATTTATATATTCACCTATAAAATATTTAAAATTTACCATCTTAAGATATTTTTAATACAAATATTATTGATGAGCATGTATATCAAAATGTCTAACCACTAATATAATTCCTTTTTTTTTTTTTAGGTAAGAATTAGATTTAAAGATTTTGAATTCATTTCTGTCACTATTTGTGAGTATATTTTTATGAATATTTTTGTGGCATGTTTTGTATGCATAGAAAATTACTCATTAGCTTAGCTATCATGTTATTAATTCCAGATCTAAAAATTCAAAGCATGGTTGAATCTGTAAGATTAAATTTTATCTGAGACATTATTTTTTTTATGCCCATTTCATGTCTTTGGGCTTTGATATTCATTTTTGAGAAAATGGTTTACACCTTATCTACAAAAATGTAAATCGCATGTTAAGATTTGAAAGTTGAATAGCTTTATGATTGCTTAAAGCTACTTGGACTTTTCTAGTTAGCAACAAGAAAGTATTTAAAATTGAAAAATTAAGGAATGTTACCGTCACTAGGCTATTTCCAAACTTTAAATAATTTCGAAGATTAATTTTCAAAAAATTGATCAACTATAAAACTTGATTTAACTTGTCTTAAAAACTTGAAAGCTAGTAGAAAATAGAAATTTAGTTAATTGTTTATTATAAAAAGTGTGGAAATTTTAAACCGATATCCTCCATTAACATTACGTTTATCTCAGGAATATTTCCGCCGATTCAAGCACAACAGAGAGAGTTTTTAGGTTGACATAAAACGAGTTCATTTTATTTTTTGGTCTGGTTTTTAGGTGTTTATTTCCCTATTTTTTAAACATTACTATTTAGTAATTTAAAATGTAATGGAATTGAGCTGAGAAGGTCTTTTGAAAATATGATGACACTTTTTAATATGTAATTTTTAATAAATTATTGTACAGTCAGTTGTTTATTATTTAGACTTCAGCCCTCCTTAGTGGTGTAGGTTTGATGATAACCTAAAAAATCGAAAATAGAAAATAACTTTATAAATTTTTTAGTTTTTGTATGACCATTTTAATGATTTTATATTACTGCAAATCGAGTAGTGTACAATGATAATTTGATTTTATGTTGTTATGTAAGTTATGTCTGCGAATAAATAAAAAGCGAATCTGATGAATTTTTTTGTAAGTCACTTTTCTATTCCAATATGTTATATATACTACATAATATATTTAATTTTCGAGACCTATTTTATTAGATTAATTTTTTACGTGAGTCTGTTAATAGAAATTTTATTTAATTTTTCATGTAATTTTTATTTAAGTTATTCGTGCTACATAAAATAATGGTATTTATATAAACAATAAAAACCTTTTAGGTTTTAGCGCATTCAGTGGTGTGATGCTGATACTACATATACCGCTAAAAATCTTTTCATCTGTCAATTAAATGGCCTACATTAAATTAGCTGAATCATGAAACATGACAGGGAACTAATTAATACAACCAAGGATAGTGGTCACTGTCGGACTTTGTGTTTGCAACCGTTCCCCATTGAATTACTTTATTCTCTCTGAAAAACTTCAACAATTTATTTAGTTTTAATCGTTGGTGGAGTTGGCTCATGTATCGTGCCAAGATAAAATATTACCAGAAACGTTATTGAATGAATACAGATTTTAACGTTCTTATCAGATAAGTTAACCAAATATTTTATTCATCTAAATAAACGGATAGAATCAGCAATGCAACCGTCTGCACCCTATTATTTCGTACCTTATACTCTTCTGATTTTATTAAAAGCACTGACCTGATATCTTCTGTGAAATTGACCCTTGCTGTATAAAACCAGCAGAAGCTATTCGATTGTTACAAGACGCAAAGCTATTACAAGATAAAAGTCCTCACGAAATGAAGCTGTTCTCAAGTTAAGATAAGACAACACACGTACAAAATCTCAATTATCTCTTTGGTAGCTACTTTTCTTCTCTCTATGGGTTCATATAAAAGCCTTTTCCATATCCTTTCTGGGGTAAAACTCCAAAAATTATTGTAAATTTCCTTTTTTAGTTTAGAAGGTTTAAAATTAATTTTCTTTATAGCATAATACCATAATATTAAGGGGTCACTGTTCTATTCCGACCACTACGCCATGTCGTTATTTCATGGAATGAATGCTCGATCCTCTCGTTCTTATTGAGACTTCTCATTCTTCTGAATACAGTAAAATTTTCATTTATCTTCAGAAACAATCTGAAAATTTAGGTGTACGATGTGAAGAAGTATTTGATGAGTATTTCTATATAACCATTCTGTAACTATCTATGCAGAAATTTAATAAAAGTTTATATGAATTACTTGAGGATAAATTAATTGAATTCAAGTAATTATTAATATATTAATTATTTATTATATTAGTGATTAATTATTATATTTTATATTAATATTTACTTCTCTAAATTTTCAATGTATATATTAATATTTAGTTATTATATTAATTAATTAATATATTAATTGAACACTATTGAAACTTTGATATGAATTAATATGTAGATGAAGAGATAAGACGGTAACTATAGTAGCATAAATGGTAACAGCTAACTTTGCTGTATAATCGTTAATACTGGTCCGATTTAGTTTATATTTTTTCTACATTGAGATAATTTATTTATTCTTCATGTTGACTGAAGTGTGGTAAAAGATTTTTCTGGCGTGAAACAAAGTTGATATTCGTTTTTAGCACCAAGAAACCCTTAAACACGAATTTTCGAAAGAATCGGAAAATAAAATTTGTTGGCCCAACATTTCCGCCTCACAATGATTCGTCCTTGATTTCTTTTGGAAAAATAACTTCAACATGGCTCAGCCAATATAAATCAAACTTGGCTATGGTTTAGGGCTCTATAAATTGTAAGTGCACAAACCGGATCTAATTGAACAAATCATAACCTAAGATATAAAATAAAAAGTATGAAATATTTTTCTTTAATCGAAACTAATATTTGGTGCTTATAAGGGTATCAAATCTAAATTTAATGTAGGTTAAAAGATCAGGGACGTGACGGCCTTGCGGATTGGGGTGCAGGTCCCAGTGCGCTCGGTTCGGAACGTTGTGGGTTCGATTCCCACCTGGCGCAGTTAAATATTCATTTTTCGGCGGTCCCGAAGAATGAATCTTGACACTCCCACCTTGGTTAGTATGCGGCGGCAACCTAGGTAGCCGTCAGAGGTTGGCAAAAAGGACCCACAGCCCCACTTCCCGGACTTGTTCCCTCCATCAAATACCAGTACCAGTTTCAGCACCAGGTTAAAAGATCAGACATTCAGCTTGCCAGTAATTGTATTGACTTTGGAACTGGATAAAATGTAGAGGAGTTATTATATGAACAATGGTAACCGGAATAAAAAAAAACAAATCTTCTAAATGAATCAAGGGGGAAAACTTCAAATTTTTAATTTTATTTGAAAAATTGTATTTAAAGGTTTCAGACGGCCATATTTTTAGTGAATAAAAATCCTTAAATAGAAACATAGATTTATTTTTTTCTTCGGAACGAGAAAAATCGATTCCCAAATAGTAACCATGAAAAAAATTTCTACTTTCTGAACTACGTCCCAAGAATCCTTAATTTTGTTAATAACTCTTGTTTTACTGAAAATATTGGAACAGTCTATAACCTTCCTGGGAAAACCTTGAACATTTAGCAAAAAGGCCAATCACAACCTGCATAAATTTCGAAAAAACAAATATTGATTTTTATATATCAGATACATATTCATTAAATAATATTTTCATGTTTAGAGACGTTGCTTAGGCACGTTATCCTTTTTATGATATCCATTGTAACACAATAGTATTCTCTAGATCCAAACATGAGAAAAGGTCTCGGGAACTGTGGGAGTTTTTGAGAGTAAAAGTGTGTTGCAACTGTTCGTGCCTAGAGAAAGGTGGGAGGTCTTGCGGGATACATTTAATTGGGAGTTAGGAAATCTCTCTCTTCTGTTCTTCCTTTTAGTTTCTATAGCTGTTTCGCTGACTTCTTTGTTTAATCTCTCAACCAATTCGTATTTTAATTTAATATTAGTATATTAAATAAATAATTTTATTTTAATATTAGTTTTTATTATTATTATTATTCATTTCATTTTTATGTTTTATATTATTATTTATTTACATTTATCTTTATCCAATATGTATATTTAATATGATTAAGTACTTACAGCCTTAATAGCTATTGCCATGGAATATGATAGATTGTATTATTTCAATAACGGTTTAATTAAAACAAAAAAGAAGAAAAATATTACTACTTTATTTATTTCTTAACTCTTGTAGCTACCCATATTTGGCCCGAAACTTCAGTTTGTATTAACTTAACCTTATTCTTACATTATAAGAATTAATTATCCTAAACCTTTAAAGATAAAATATAATATAAATATGTTTAATGACCATGTTCGCATTTTATTTTTAAATGTTAAAATATCAGTATGCTATAGTCTTATAAGTATTAGTAAGAAATTGGTCATTGAAATGTAGATATTTTCTTGGAATCCTGAAATACATTTTCTAATATTTTATAGTTGGACAATCCAACAAATATAATTTGGATGATCGTGGTAAGTGATTTACAGTTATAACACCCTTTATTGCTAATGCCAACTTGATACTACCACGTGATATTATCTAATTGCTTAAGTTAACTGGGTCGAAGAGACCTAGGAAAACCTTTCTTTGAAAGATCTCTTAATGATAGGGATGCCTTCAGTTCTTGCCGCAATGGGCCGAGGTCATACGATCTTAGGTTAAGTGTTACATGTAAGTAGTTTCGGGCAAGTAGTTTCGGCCTTTATTAATTCATAATTTCCTTGTCTTTCTTAATTTTTTTATTTCTGGATACTAAAAAAAATCCCTCTTGGCGATGTATTGAGTTATTTTGAATTTAACATGTTATCATTTACCATTGGTGTTGAAATAAATGTTAATATATAAATAATGAATGTGTGGTTCGTAGTAAAAACGGATAGAAAGTATAAAATAACTATAATTAACAATTTTAAGTATTAATGTAAGATTTGTTCGATACTAATGCAGCTTCCATATTTCTAGAGAGGGCAAGGAACGTAGTATAATACAGAACAACAATAGATTAAGTAATTTACAGTTTTTACAACGTTTTTTAAAACGACATAGTACTTCCAAAAACATAATTTTTCGTAGTATATTAAAGGAATCATCCAGAGACCATTATTAATATAAGTTATTACATTTATTAATTATAAATCGGTCATAATAAACCTTAGGGGGTTATCAAATATTTTTCGTCAAAGGCATTCCCTATAAACCAGGGTTGGCCAACAAGTCGATCGCGAGACCAATTTTGGTCGGCTTGGGTGGAAATGTGTGTACCATGATCTTTGAAGCGATTGTAGAAGACCAAACTTTCTAGTAATATTTTAATGCATTCTGGAAATTTGTAAAGGTTGTAAATTCCTAGAATGGCTTACACTGTGATCTCCGCCCACCCTGCACAATATATTTTAATTATAAATAATTATTGTTGTTTTAAAGTAGGTACGTAAGTACGTAGATAAGCCGTATATCTATATTTCAGTACAAGGTGTACTCAGCGAGCTGTTGATAGATTAGCAAAAAGTAAGTCATCTTATCTTGGCCAAAAAAAAAAACAAAAAAAAAAAACGGGAAAGTAAAATTTTGAAATCAAATTATCAGCCTTACTGTGCATTTTTATAACATTTTTTTCATATTTACGAACAAATAGTACAACAACTTATACATTGAAGTTGATAAAGAAATTAAATTGCATTTTAAGTTAGTAAAAATCTATCTTGAACAACTGTCGGAAAATCGAAGTTTTTAGGTACCGCATTTATGGAATGCTTCTTTCAAAAGTTAGGTCTGGAAATTAATTTTCTTCATGAACCTACATCTCCAAAAATTAATAAGTGATTTAAAAAAAAAAGTTTTGAACTTATATTTTACTTATCATATTTTACTTACCATATTTCGCTGAAATGCACCTTACACTGAAGCATGTTGTATAAACATAGCATTTCATGCATTTCACTCTCCTACTTATCCCTTAGACTACGCCTATGACAACAAGTCGATCTCGACACACTTTTAAGATAAAAAGTAAATCTTATATGCGGAAAAGTTGGCCACCCCTGCTGGCATATAGCAATATATCACTGATAGTAAACAGTTTGTTGTATCAAAACATGATTTCCCGTGTAGGTATATCTTGTTATGTGCACCATATGAACTACGCAAATAATTCAAAATAGTTTTTTAAGGTTTTGAATAAATTCTAACCGGCTAAAAGCATTTATTTACATAATTTTTTAAGCTGTATAACTTTATATATTACTGTATAACTACATATTGTCTGTATAATATCTAAGTAGATTATCTGAGTTTGAATTTTAGGTAGCTTCTAATTTCTAATTTTGCTGTAGGTCTATTCCAAGTGACCATTTAGTATTTTAATTAGGGAAGACAAATATTAAGTTAAATGTTCTTGGCATCGCGCTATGAATAGAAAACCACGTTAAACTACAGCATAACCCAGGATAGCAAAATTGACAGATGAGCTACTTTGGCCTTGGATTTTCTTGTATATATGTATATTATTTTGAATACATCTATATATTATGTATCTTACTATTTATACAAAACATAAAACTATTACAAACAGAAAAATACTAAGAAGAAAGTTTTATATGTTGGACTATAATGGGAATAAAAAAACACATGGGCTAGTGTGAAAGGAGTTATTCGTCCATTAGGAATATTCTGGATAGTAAGATTGTACGAGTAGTCCCTTGGATTATTGTTTAAAAAAAATTTAAAAACTCAGCTAGTGCCAAAAGTCAAAATACTTTTGAATTATTCCTTTCTTTTTAAAAAATAATGGACTAAACATTGTTATTCGTTAGCTTTAATGCATACTATAACATTTAGCAAACGGCCTTAATATGTTACTTATAACCAATTAGGACATTTTAAACGGTTATACGTATATAAAAACATAACTATACAAATATATATGTAATGAATATAATACAAATACATATGTAAATGTATTTTAAGTATGTTATTTCATGGGACCAAAGATTTGGAACGTTACTACCGGTTGTTTCTTTAAGGCAGAATTTCAAAATTTTCTATAGCGTGTCAAACATTTGACAATTAACAACAATAGATTGTGACTATTTCGACCATTTTCTGACTTATGCTGCTTTCTTTGTAAACTTAATCCCCCCTCTTTGTAAACTCACTCCCATAAATCATACGATCCCAGTAATAATATGATAAATAGATTTATTGTTATACCTTCCCTGCATTATTACTAAAATTAATTTTAGGATTTCAAATGTTATTACACTATCCCTTTTGGGATGGTGGATAATATATCATCTTGTAACAGGACTCTGGATAACAGATAGAAGTAACCCATATCCAACCGTTCTGTTCATTCTCTGGTTGTGACACCACATGTGTCACTCCATCCTCAAGGGACTTTCTTCCTCTTTAACGGTTCTACGGCATCACCCTTTGCCTTCTACGGTTCTGCTTCTTTATTCCTTTTACAATCTTTGTGAGAAAATCCAGTGCAGTTTCATTCCAGCGCGTCTGATTTGATTCCCTTTAATCTGGACAGTAAAGTTTTTATCCAGAACGCTACCTTTTTCTTTGGTTCTAATTAATTTAAAAAATTGTAATGAGTAAGAAGAACGCTCTATGTGCTGTACGATAATATAAATAAGCAAACGCATGGTCTATTGCGAATGGAATTATTCGCCCATAGGAATGTTGGTCATAAGAAGATTGTACGAGAAGTCTCGTAAACGATTGTTAAAAAATTGTTAGTTTTTTGTTAATTGTTAGTTTTTTTTTTAATGTATAATGAAATGAGGCGATACATTCCAATCCCAATGCAACTCTATTTTCAAATTTTCATTTTTTAATTGACAGTTTTGGTACTGCAATTATCATTAGGTACAAGGATCAAATCTTATTACAAAATTAAATAAGGATTCATTCAATGCACAAGGAACTATTTAGAAAATAAATTAATTTATTGATATTCAATACATATATGATTATGTAAACGTTTCGGCTTGATTAAAATCCAGGATCAACATCTATTACAACTACTACTTTATGCAACTAATAAATATTTATCTATTTTAAAAAATAGATAAACGTAGATGTAACTCCTTTTTGATCCTCAGTTCAGAACAATGAATGATATTTATGTAATAAATACAATAATAAATAGTTTTTTGAAATATAGCTTCCATAGTTGCCATTAAGAACGATATAGGAATTATTTATTAAAGAATCTTACTAACAAGGAGAGGTTACAAATATGAGATCACCGATTTCAATGAAACGATTTTTGAGGAAACTAGATCGAAAAATATAAATTTCAAAATGTTCTTGCCAATACGCTCTAGGAGTTCAGACATTTATATAATTTTAAAATCTTTTTGTAATAAGTCGTTGCTTTTCTTATATTTTATGTTTATTATTAGAGACCGGATTTTTGTGCAATTGAATCTTTTATTCGTAGCTTCAACTTCCACCAAACCTCGAT
>NW_027106076.1:112917-117353 GCF_000696795.3 Halyomorpha halys | reverse complement strand
GTTATGCCAAAGGTGATTTCGTTGGGTGTCATTTTTAGAGCTTGATTTAATGAGTTATTATGTGCGATGATTGCTTGTTCAAGTTTTGTCTCTTCTCCGTCTGTTGTGTTGTCTATGTTTATGAGTCGAAGAGTTTCTAAAAGTGATGAGCTTGCGCGATTCAATAGTCCTAACGAATTTGGGTGATTCGGTGTTGTATAGTGTAAATTGATGTTGTGGTATTTGGCGAAGTCTTTGAAGAGGTTGTTGTCGAATTCGCGTCCGTTGTCACACGTAATTGTTTTTGGTTTCGGAAAGTAAACTAAATATTTTTTCAAGGTGTTTATTGTTTCTACTGCGTTGTAATTAGTTGTATAACGTGCAAAGATTCTTTTTGAGAATACATCTATGATTAAATAAATGTAGTATGTAGACATGTGTATGGTGTCAATCATTAAATCTGTAAAAGGTTTTTCTGGTGTTGGTGTTAATAGAAATTTTTGTCTAATTGGTCTTCTGTCATATTTTCCTTTATTACATATGTCACAGTTATTTATTATGTCCGTTATGCGGTCTCTCATGTTGGGCCAGTAAAATCTAGTTCTCAAAACTGAGTAGGTCTCATTTATTCCTCTATGATATGTTTTTGCTATGTGGTAGTCCAAAATGAGTGATTTCTGATCGTTAGTATCCTTTACGTCTGGTAAGAGTTTGAGGTATCGTTTGATTCTGTTTGTAGGAAATTTTTCCCTAATTAATGTTGCGATTTTGTTAAATAGTCCGTCGTACCAATTATTTTCACTTTCTATAGAGTTTGATGTGGGTGAACAGTATATTCCGTATGTTAAGTTAGGTCTAAGGATTTCCATAAATTTTGTTTCTATGTCTGTGTCTTTTTCATGGTAAGGCCATGTAAACTCAATTGTAGTTCGTATCTTATTAGTAAATAGCTTTTCTGTCTTAATGTCGGAGTGTCCTTTCTTTATTACTATTTGGTATTTCTCTATGTTAATCGGTTTAGTGTTGTCGTCGACAATTAGTATTCTGTTATCTGAAGAGTCTTGCGAGTGTTGTGTGGCTAAGGATATGTTATCATAATTCTCATTATTTTCTTCAGTTTGTTCGTCCGTACTTTCATTTTGTTCTTCAATGTTTTCATTTTGTTCTTCAATATTCATTTCTCTCATTAGATCCGCGATTTCCTGAGAATAGTTCAATGGTCTGGTTTCCGTGAGGAAAATGTCAAATTCTGGTTTTTCCGTTTTTCTTTCTCTTATTGGATATCTAGATAAATGGTCGGCAACTTTGTTTGCCTTTCCCTCGATGTATTTGATGTCGTATTCAAAGTCTTCCAATAGTAGTTTCCACCTGATTAACCGTGCATTTTGGGTTTTACACGTCTTTAGATATTCTAGAGGTTTTTGGTCTGAATAAATGATGAATTTCCTTCCATATAGGTATGGTCTAAAATGATTGCATGCCCATATAATGGCTAGGCATTCTTTTTCGGTTGCAGAATAATTTTGTTCTGCTTTGTTTAGTGTCCTTGAAGCAAAGCATACTGGTAACTCCTTGCCGTCTTTTCTTTGCGCTAAAACCGCTCCAATAGCATAATTGCTTGCGTCTGTTGTCAAATAGAAATCTTCGTTAAAGTCTGGTATTTGTAGGATAGGACTGTTACATACTAATAATTTTAATTTTTCAAAGGCTTCTTTATATGAGTCGGGGTTGATGTCTTTTTGTTCTTTTCTAAGGCATTTAGTCATGGGAGATGCAATTTTCGCGTAATTTGGGATCATTTTCCTATAGAACCCTGTGAGTCCTAGGAAGCTTTTAATTTCTTTTTCCGTTTTTGGTAGTTTGAATTCTTTGACTGCTAATATTTTTTCCGGGTTAGGTTCGATTCCTCTTTCACTAATAATGTGTCCCAAAAAGAGTAGTTCCTTTTTGCAAAATTCCGTCTTGTCAATTTGTATTTTTAGATTGTGCTTTTCCAATTTCTTTAATACTATCTCTAGGTGTTTCCAATGTTCGTCATAATTTTCTGAAAATACGATTATATCGTCCATGTATACGAGTACGTTAAGTGTGTCCGAAAAAATTGTGTTCATTGCTCTTTGAAAGGTTGCAGGTGCGTTTGATAATCCGAATGGCATTCGTAGAAATTCATAGTGTCCTTGATCTGTCGAGAACGCTGTCTTTTGAATCGATTCTGCGTCCATTTTTATTTGGTGGAATCCCGAGCAAAGGTCCATTGCTGTGAATATGGTAGCCTTTCCTAATTTTCCTAAAAGATCTTCGATGTTCGGTAGTGGATACTTGTCTGGAATTGTTTCTCTGTTAATTTTTCTGTAATCTATTACAAGTCGTATTTTTTTCTTTCCCGAGGCGTCTGTTTTCTTCGGTACTATCCATACAGGCGAGTTGTATGGGGAATTACTAGGTCTAATAATTTTTGTTTCCAACATTTTCCGTACCTCTTCTTTGATGTTTTCCTTAAATTGATGAGGATACCTATAATTTTTCGAATATATGGGGTCATCTGTTTTAGTTTTGATCTTGTGTTCGAGTAAGTCCGTAGCTGAGAGGGGATCATTATCTCTTTTAAATACCTTTGGATACTTTTGCAATAAATTAATTAATTTTTCTTTTTCCTGAGGTGGTATGTGGTCGGACCGAATTAGGTTTGGAATTTGTTTGATTAATTCATCTTCTTTTTGCGATTGCGGATTTATAATTTCTATTTCTTCCTTTTGTAGATAATATAGTGGTAGATAAATTGTTTCGTTGACCTTGCTATCAATTGTTATGTTTTTTCCGTAGATTCCTGGTTTTATGTTAATTTTGTCATGTTTGTAATTAATATAATATAGTCCACAATTTTGGTTTATTTCTATTTCATTTGTACCCTTTTTTAAATCTAACTTTACTATCTCTTCTTCCATAATAAAGGGGAATTCATTGTATTTGCTTTTTATCGTATTGTTCTCAAAATCGATTTTAAATTTCATTTCTTTCATAGTCTGGTTGCCTAATAGTATTTCATAGTCGGGGCTAAAGTTAAAAAGATAGAATTTAATTTTTTCTGGGTTTTTGAGAAAATTTTCTTTACAAGATACTAAAATGGTTTCTGTTCCTACTTCTTCTCCTGAAGCTGTCTTTACAATAAAGTTTTCTTTTTGTCTTTCATAGTTTGGTGGTACAATGTCAGGTCTAATATAATTTTTCCATGATCCAGTGTCTATTAGCCATTTTCTTCTCGCGTGGTCAATTACATAAGGTAATGGGTTGGAGTTTTCGGATTTTACGTTTTCGGGTCGTTCGGTGGGCTTGTTTCTAAAAAAGAATTATTCGGATTTAATTTTTCAAGTTGTTCCCTCAGTTCTCGAATTTCTTTATCTTTAGGGTCTTCATGTTCTATTTGTAACATGGGTTGTTTTGGTTGGTCACCGAATGCGCTAACTGTTCTCATCGAAACTGTGTTGTTATCTTCTTTGTTATTATTATTATTATTATTATAACGATTTCTATTCTGATAGTGATTGTTTCTATGCTGGCCGGAACCGTTGAAGTATCTCTGTTGGTCTTTTCTTGGCCATTCTCTATTATATGATTGATTTTGGTTATTACCGTTATAATTTTGTTGTTGATTATAATGTTGCTGTTGATTTTGCGGATATTGTATCTGTTGATAGTTTTGTTGAGGAAGATATTGTTGTTGTTGATGATAATTATTTGGATTGTCTTGATGTTGCCAGTTATTGAATCGTTTGTGGTGTTTGTGTTTCTTCTTATAGTCATTATGTCTTCTATAGTCATGTTCTCCCGGGCGTCGCATACTGCCGTTATTTATTAAATCGTCGAATAAGAGATGGTTTTCGTTTTGAATTAGATTGCGTAAATCATCGACCGTTTTGAGTTTGTCAGTCTTTGTCATCAGGTAAGTTCGAATGTGTAGTGGCATGTTCGTGAAAAAATAGTATAAAATGTTTTTCTCTAATGCATTAACTATGGTTTCTCTATCGCATGTGTTCTCTATTCTGTGCCTTGAAATAATTAATGTTCGTATCTTGTCAATTCTGTGGAGGAAATCTAGTGGGTGTTCTTTATTATAAATTTTACTGTTAAAGAGTTCGAAAGTAAGTTGTTCAATCGATCTACTGTCTTTGAATGTTCTTTCCAAGTAGTTTAAAAGGTCTTCAACTCTATTAAATTCGCATGTGGTATTAATGTAATCGGCTTCGTCTGTCAGTTTCGCGAGTATTTTACTTAATAATCTTTGTTCGTTTAATATTCTAAATGAGTTGTCAGGTTTGCATACTATATTGTATACTTGTCTGCATACAGTCACAAATTTAAGTAAGTTATGTGGATTACCATTAAAATTTGGGATATGATCATAATCAGCAGATTTGATTTGAAAGCTTGCCATTTCGTCTATTATTTTTAAATTATTT
>NW_027106076.1:110006-112032 GCF_000696795.3 Halyomorpha halys | reverse complement strand
GGGAATATAAAGGCTTAGGATTGCTGACTCAGGTCTGGGCTTTATCAGTGCAGGTGCACTCGTACTTGCGTCCTTAACTCCTCCGGGCTTTTTGAGAGCGAAGTCCTCTGAGCAAAAAATATAAAAGGAAGGGGTTTAATCTACTTGTTTATTTCTTTGTAAATACTGGAACCATGCTCTGGCTCTGCCGTCAAAATGTTCTGGTGGGTCTTCAGGAAGTGGATTTTGGATCAAGTTTGGGTTTAGGAAAGGTTTACGGTTACATCTTTTCTTAAGTCTATGATATTGTTGATAAATATGAAAACTTATGAGGTATAAACAGATTACATAAAAGAAATAGGTAATAAAATTATACATAGTGATGTCATCATAGGCTTCCAATTCTTCTACTTCTATAGCACTTATATCTAATTGTTGTAATTCGTTAAAAGTATAATTAGTTGATAGGAGTGAATTATTGTTGATATTATAAGGAGAGATTATAGGGATATTTACATTATCTTCATACGTAGGTGGGATGCTAATGTTTACAAATTTTTCATTTTTGTTTAAACTAATAAGGCTAGTGTGATATAAATGGAATAATTGTACATTGTTTTTGATTACAGTTTCTATTATATTAACATTGAAGGTTAAATATTGATTTAATATAGGTATTAGCTTAATCATAGGAGTAGTTCTTATTTCTATGGGTTTACAATATTTTAAATCTACATTTTTACATAATGATAATATACATTTGTCTTTTATTTCTAAAACATCTTTACAATAGTGGTTCGAGTTATATTTTATACATTTGCCATTATAAAAACCATTTTTGTGTCTGATTATTAATTGTTCTTTTAACTTTAAAGTAATGGCTTTGTTATCTCTTTTTGCTGGGTATGATAATACATAGTATGTGGTTTTGGGTAAAGTCTTCAATGGAATGTTTATAAAGTAATAGATAAGTCCATTTTTCGATAATGAACAAAAGGTGTTGCTGAGTATCCAATTTAATTCTATGTCATGTGATAGTGGTTCATTGTACGGTATTTTGAGGTGTTTTAATTCTTGTGTTGTTAGTATACTTGGGTGTGTATTTCCTAGTTTGCATTGTTCTAGTGATAGTTCAATGTCATTTATCTGTGTTTCGATTAAATTCAAAATAGCGAGTAAGTCATGATACATTAGTTTAATAAGGGTTGTGTCAGCAAAATTGTTTATCTTTTCCATGTTATTTTTATATTTGTTTAAAATAATTATTTCTTTGTTAAGTTTAGTTGTTAGTTGTTTGTTTAGTGTTAGTCTTTCGTATTCATTATGTTCAATATGGTACATGTTGCGTTCGATTTTTGTTAGAATGTTATCGTACTTTTCTTTGTCATTAGCGTCCATGTTTCCTGTTATCCAACTTATTGCTGTACCTAATCCGTTTATTAATCCTTGTTTTGTTCTGTGAGTGTTTCGTGTATTGATTATGTGATTGAGTTGTTCTAGCACTTTGTTGTATTTATGTTCTACTATATTGTGTAGTGTACTGTATTCTTTGTTAACTGTCATGAGTTTTATATTGGTTCCTAAACTTTTAATTTCTTCTGTTAAGTTTGTTAGATTTTTATAATGTAAGAAGGTGTACCAGTCTTCGAGTACGTAGGATGGGTTTATTTGGATGATCGATGCTCCTGGTCCGTCAGATAGGTCTTGTATCATTAGTGTTTGTGTCTGGGAAATGAGTAGGGTCATCAAAAGATGAGACGTTAAATAGACCATCGTCGAAGTCGAAGTCATTCTCGTCGATTCCTGGAAAATCGTTACATGAATTATTTTCTAATTCTTGGATAATTTCGTTTATATCGTCATTATTAATAATTTCTTTATTTTGGTTAGTTTTTTTCTTTTTAACTCTCTTGGGTCTTTTTACCTGATCTGGGTGTAATTTCTTTTGTCTTTTTGTTTTCCCTTTTCCTTGAAATTTCCCATTAAAATGTTTTCCTTTTTGATACCTTGGGTCGGTTTTCTTTTTCCTCTGTTGTTTAATGTAAAC
>NW_027106076.1:98618-105923 GCF_000696795.3 Halyomorpha halys | reverse complement strand
CAGATACCGTTCCTTCCATAATAAACTTCTCAACCACCCAAATCCATTTGTTTCTAACCTGGCTTCTTCTTCATTACCTAATAATTCTCCTAGGCGCCTGAAAAGAAAATGGCCTCGAAATCTTCTCCTCTAGAAATGTTATTGGAGTTCTATCAGTGGGTAGATTTTCCACATGTTTGTATTATGTCACTATGTCACCTACAGCAAATTTACTTGTTGTATATATGTGTATACAGTTGTAAATTACAATAAATAAATTATTAAAAATTTATTTAACTGATTTATTATGATTATTTTTTTTATAGAGAACGTTTGGTTTATCGTTTTGTCTTGGATTCTCATTAGGCTAATTTCAGTTTTTTTATATTATTTTAACTAAAGATCAATTGATTTGATCAATGTGAATATACCTTAATATTATTATCAATCTTTTAAAAGTTGTTCTACATTAACTTATCACGTGTTAGTTTGTTGGTTAATGGTATATTCGTATGTAAATACACTCTTCAAAAAGTAGCAGAACATACTAAGTGGAATTTTAAGGAAGTTTAAAAAGAGAATTTTGCTTGAATGTATATTTTACAAACTTTTTTCTAGCTAGTACTTTGCGTATATAATGATTTGAAGATGGGTAGGTCTGCTGTAAAGAAGGAAAAAAATAGTAATAACTTCATCAGGAAGCAACGTAATTTTACAAAATGTTCCGAGGGATACTTGCGTTTACTTCCAGTCGGGAGAGAAGTGTTACTACACTTTCTTGGCATTCTACCTGAAAACAAAAAAATTGGCAGATTACGGTGGTCATTATGTTGCAGATTCATTCTCTTTAATGACCTTGTGCTGTTGACCTTGCTCAGGAATACTCTTTTCTTCTTGGAAAATATTACGAGTGTGATATTGGTTATTATTATAAATTAGTTATTTATATATTTTCACTACCATGAGTTGAAGTCCTCTCAGTTGAGTTTCGAGAGTCCTTATTTCATAGTGAGTGACTAAGTTTCTGGTCAGTCATATGATTCACGACAGTTCTAAAAATACAAAATTTGTTGGTTACACTTTCTTCAGGAATAAATAATAACATTCTGTAAGGTATTAAACATAATCATTCATATGGTTGTTCTTAATTTTTTTTTAGCATTTTTAATTTTCAAGAGTAATTTTTTTTTTGTATATTCCGACTGAAGTTAGTCGGTCGCAATACTCCATTCTGATAGCCCTGACGAAGCCCTGCAAAGTGGACGAAACATTGATTTACAATAAATAGTTGAACAGTTTCTTTCTCTTTAACTTAACTTAATTTTGATACCTTTATTGACTGCCACTCGGACTATCCTACAATCTAGTTCATACGGTCAACCATCTTCTTTCAATATATATCTATTATGTTTTAAAAAGTCCTTTGAACTGTCGAAGTGTTGTTTTACCGCACTGCTTTCTCATAGACTTTGTTGGGTGTCAGGACCATCCCACGATGATGAGAACTGATAATAAAATTTTAATTGGGCAACATCTTGTTTTATGACATAAAAAAAGACTTTTATCCAAATTTCTAATTTTTACAAAACCTGATAGAGGTTTTTAATCAGCTTTGGAATTTTTGAATAATTGACGATTTTTTGATATTTCAATAAAATTAAATGATGTTGATACACCGTAATTATAGTGAATTATTAAAGAAATTACTACGATAAGAATTAATTAAAAACATACAGTCAAAACATTTGTTGAACAAATAATCCTTTCAAGTAACAATAATCACATAGTTTTACCGTACTGTTTTAGTGATGCCTAATTATTAAATTTTGTATATAGTTTAAAAATAACATAAAGAGTATATTATTGAGTATACGTTTGCAACAATATTAAATGTTGACTCGATTATTCGAACTTACGCAAAAAAGAAAGCAAGAGGAGTGTAGTGAATTATTGTGTTGTAAATACAAGGTTCAGAAATAAATAAAAAGTTCAAGCTTAAGTTACTAGTGTTATTATGAACATTTACTTTAATTACGTAATCTCTATAAAATTATACTATCATTAACTATTTATTTTTTCCTTTGTTTTAAAGTGTTGTATATATTATGTGAAACAATAAACTCTAGTTATGTTGATGAAGTAAGTCGTAAGTCCTACTTTTATAATACGTTAATTCATGTATTAATATTATTGTAAAAAATAAAACACACAAGAAATATTGACTGGTAGTAGCCACTAGAGGCCCGTAGTGTTGTTTTACCTCGGACCCAGATTTAGTTAACAGTGGCCATGTATACAGGCCTGGTAAAGTCAGCCTCTGAAGGTTTAAAAATTGAGCGACCCTATTGTACGCAACAGCTCACATTAAAGATACCAGCTAGAGCGAAGTTTAATGATGTTGTATATTGCCAACGTTGTTCAACTAAGTTAGTACTTCTGATGCCTGCAGTCTGTATTGTAACTTGAAAAATGGAAACAAAGCGACAATATGTTCTAACATTAGATGTTGGTGAGTGGTCTAACCAATAGAATTCAATATCTTTGTAAATGACGTTTTTATAGATTCTGACTATCTCAAAATGAACTTCGTATTCAGATTCAAAGTCACTTAAGTGCATTTTGGGATAGCTCTATAAAAAAATCTCTATTAATTAAAATTAATTTAATTTTAATTCATAACCCTTTTTCACACTTCCCTCATTCGACTTTGCAGTGCTCATTGAAAAATCCTACTTTGGTTATCTTAAGAACTTTCGTTAGAATTCATTAGGATTACCTTATATAACTTCATTAATTTCAATTTATAATATATACAAACTAACTATTACTAACCGTATTCTATAGTTTTCACGATACTAAATTCTTTTCATGCATAATTATTTACCGAATATTTGAAATTCTATAATTTTTAATATTAATTAGGAGAAAGTCAGATTATATTATCTATTTATACATCATTACTAATTAATTAAAATAATTATGTTGCTAATTACTGTTAATTTGTAATTAAAGTAATTTCCGACTTTATTATAAGGTTGAATGAATCCTATTTGGAACATAACCCTTTAATGAATTCCTTTAGAGAACCAGTCTATTCTGAGACGAAGATTAAGGTTATTAAACTTGGAACGCTTAAAATGTACATACTAAATTTAGTTTGTTCTCATTTTTTTCTTTTTCTCGCATTAATTGTGATCATAAAGTAAAGATGAAAATACTTTATTTAATAAAAGTTCTTACTAATCTTGGTTTCGAACGATGCTTATAGAAGAAATGGATCCTTCTCAGAATATCTTTAAATGAATAACTGAAATGTCAGTGGGTATTCGGTGGAATAACTGCTCGAAGCTAAAATTAATTAAATATTAACAATTAATTTAATTTAGCCAGCTATTATTGGTCTCTATAAATGTGATAGGTTTTATAGATGTAAGGCGTTATATCTCCACGCTACTTTTTTGGGTTATATGATCATGGAAGCCCTACTAAGTGGTCTTGTGGTCCCATCTCGACGAACCATGGATTCGATTCCAGTATCACGAAGGATATGTCTGAGCCAGGATTTGGTGTATCTATTTGGAAAGGGAAAGTAGCAGTATAATATAGAAAACTGTTAGTATATTAAGATCGAAGGACCATAAGCTTCTTCCAACAAGACGTTTGTTTTTTAGAGAATACTACAGAAAATATACATGTCATAAAAATAATTGCTTTTTGGTCAAAAAAATTTAGAAAAACTTTAAAATTACGCAGCCTTATAGCCTTATTTTCTTACAAAAAAAATCTTAACAGGATATTGATTCAGCACAATAAAAACATATATATTGGAAATTATAATTTTTTTATAAGTTTTTTGTTAGAATTCTAAAGATACAAAATTGCGTTTGGTTTTGAATATGTTTCTAGTCTTATGGTCATTCCAATTTTTCATCCTTTGTTCGCCACAAAATGGGAAAATTTCTTCTTTCTCTCGATATAAACTTAAAGTTCATTGCACGAAATAGTCCAATGTGTAGATTTGCCAAAAAGGTTTTCATCAAAATTGGCGGCGGACACTTATTGTTAGTATAATTAAGTTTACTTTACTATCATACTAATAGTTATATCAATTTTTTTCTTTATCAGTTGTAATGTTGAAGAATTTAATAAACATTTATGATATCTTACTATGTTTACATGTTATAAGGCCCTCTGTCCCGAAAGCGATTTCTTAAAAATCTTTCTTTGTTGCCATCGTTGTCTCTAAGCTTCCTTCGTTCTCTTAAACCACTCAAACTTTCTTTTATAAGAAACTTTAAATTACTTCTGTATATTTGGAGTCGATAAGAATAGGTGGTATAATAAAAAAAATCTTGTGGTGTGGTACCCAAAATACATTCCTGACTATAACTTTTTAACGTTGGAATTGGTCGAAACGAACTTCTATTGTTTTTATTTTTATTTATATGGACTAACTATTCATTGAGGATGGCTTTTATTATCCTCTTGCGAAAATGTTTGATTGGGAGCTTCGTGCCATTTTCATTCTACAAAGATTCAGCTGTAATCGTATCTCAGTTGAAGACACAGCTGTCTAACTTCCCTCCAAAAAAACCTTGGAGAAACATATATAAAATCAGAACCACTATATTAGTCATTTTGTAAAACTTCAAATTCAGTGTTTAAAAATGTATATATATATTGAAAGGTTTCAATTTATAATAAGCGATATGGGGAGATCAGGAAATAAATGAGCATTGCCAAGAACCAGTGTTGCTTATATAAATATAAATAAATTGGTTAATATGTAATTATGAATTTAGAGAGAGCTCTGAGAAAATATAAAGGTATGTTTTGTTGTTCATTGTTCTAGGAGTCAGTAACGGCTGTGACCCGTGAATAATGGCTCCGTGATGATCCGTGGATGAACGTGCGAACTAGTCCAGCTCCTTCCATTTATGTAATCCAATATTAAAAGTGAACCTTACACAACACCGGGGGGGCTAATGAAGGGTCCGGTATCCATTGTTTTAACCGACTCAGCTTTCACTGTTGTAGGAAAACCAGGTTCATCTTGGGCTGTATCAGATTAAAGCTCACCAAAGTGTTATAGCCCACATTAACTGGATTCGATGGGTCAGTGTGATACAGTTTTAAAGGCTCTGGCTCGTTGAAATTAATTACACATTTACATTGTATCCTCCTAATTGGTTTTATAGCGTTCTCTTATTGGTTGAGTGTTTAATTGTTTTTTTTTTCTTAGTTTGATTCTTTTAGTATTGTGTTATGTTCCACTTTATTCCCTTTTAATTCTGATGTTTTGCAAATTAAAAACTCTTATTTCAACTAATTCAATGAACATATGCTTCATACCTTATTATTTTTTTATATAATTTCTAATTGAATGGCAAACAAATTAATTTAACCTTTCTTGAAACTAGACTTATTTTATACTTTTTGTACTTATAACGGTCTATTTAATTGTATCTTGTGTGGCTTCATTCATTATTGAGAAACTTATATGTTTATGGAATGCTAAATTATTTTATTTATCGTTACTTTTTCAATACTGTTCATTTCTGTGACTCAGAAAAGTGTTTCATATTTTTCAGTTATAATAGCTGAATGATAAATAAAAAAATTAATAACCAAAAAAGAATTACCTTATATCTAGATTATAAAATTATCTCCCCAATAGTTTGATTTAATTTATTTTTATAATAAAACTACTCACTAAATCAGATTGCAGGAAGTGTACAAAGTAGGCATCATTATTCGACTACTTCCTTTTTTATTTTGTCTACTAACCATATAGACATTATAGCTTTTTATATCTAAGCTTTTTATATCTTAGTAATGAAATTATATTTATTATATTCGAAATCATAAAACTAATTTTTTATACTTATCATTTCCTTTGAAGTTTAACTTATTGTTTTGTTTTTAGTTTCACACTGCCGTTGACTGATCCACAGTAATGAATAATAATTTTATGTTATACATCTTTTTTTTTAAATGTAAACATAATTCGCAGATTACAAAAAAAGATTAAGTAAATTTCTTTTTACTTGGAATTTGATTTGCTATTAGAGAAAACGTCATAATGTCAAATATAGCATTATGTTAAATTGTTACAAACAGGTTATAGTGTTAAAATTCTTTGTAACCATTTATGAAAATATAATCATAAAATTAAACCATGCTTGGTGGCATTAATTATGTTTTATTTAAATTTTAAAAAAAGTAATAGAATGATATCTAGAAAGTTCTAAAAATTAAAAGTTACTATGGATAATATAAAACCAATAAATTTTACAATAGTTACGAACAAAAAAAAAAGGTTTGCTAAATACATGAGTCAATATAGCTTTATCACTATTTCTAACTTTTTTTTAGGACTGCAGACTTGACATGGGACTAAATTTCTTCTTCATAAATACAATCATCCTCCCCCCTGCTAGTTAGGAAGAAACAATGATAATTGAAGTAGAGTTTATTTTTTTGTTTATGTGTAATAGAATTTATTAAAATATTTATATATGCGGAGAAGATGGTTGTAGAATATAACACAAATAAGTTGTAAGAACTTCTTTTATAGTGCCAATGTTTCGGCCAGAATTTCTATCCTTCATCAGGGCTAAGAACAAAGAACAAGGTAACAACCAATGAATACAATAAAGTATAAACAGAAAGACATATAGTAGATAATTGTACAGAATGCAATTTG
The DNA here is from genome assembly GCF_000696795.3 of Halyomorpha halys. Classification (NCBI taxonomy): domain Eukaryota; kingdom Metazoa; phylum Arthropoda; class Insecta; order Hemiptera; family Pentatomidae; genus Halyomorpha; species Halyomorpha halys. The sequence goes on along the minus strand of NW_027106076.1, from coordinate 99,238 downwards.
TAATAAATCTTGTTTTATTCTCTTTTTTCTTATTTTATTTTACCCCATTCTCCTTCTCTATTCTTTTCTTAATTTTCCTTATCGACGTTATTAGTTATGTTCACCATATATTATTATTGATATGTTTTCTATTCACTTCTTTTGTCTAACTTTGTATTTTGTTTCTTTATTCTAATATTATAGTTACATATATTTTGTTTCTCTTAATTTTATCCTATTTTATTTTTTTCCGTAATTTTGATTACTCAATAAACCAAAATATTCATATTCTTTTGCATTATATAACTTTAAATTTATATTTCCTTAATTATGCTGTTTTTACCTACTTATTCAATTATCTATATATACACTTTATTTTTATTAATTTCATTCTGTACAATTATTTATTATATATCCTTCTGTTAATATTGTATTCATTGGTTGTTATCATGTCCTTTATTCATAGCCCTGAAGCTGGAAATTCTGGCCGAAACTTTAGCACTATTAAATAAGTTATTTCAAATTATTGTGTCATATTCCCCACAACCATCTTCTCACACATATTATTCACGGTCAACTATCTTCTCATCATTATGAAATATTTATAATTTGATACAAATTTTATTCACGTAAAGAATTGA
>NW_027106076.1:97252-98458 GCF_000696795.3 Halyomorpha halys | reverse complement strand
TATTTAAAATTGTTTGACTTTGATTTATAATAGTTTCTAGTCATGTAGCTTGGCTAAAGATACTAAGCATTTTTGCAATATTCCGATAATTATCAAGACTGTTGTAAGTTAATCTTTTTAAGTTGACAAAATCTTTTATATTTTGTGATTATTAATTTAATTTCTTTGTAATCATCAATGCTTAGTTTTTTAAATTCTAAATTAATAATTATTATTTATTGTTGGGGATATTATTTATTATGTATACTATAGTCAACAATATTATCTTTATTGGGTTTTACAACTGTACATAATTACTTTTTTACGTTAGCATGTCTCGTGGCCATCTTTTTCAGCATGTCAAGTTTAGACCGTCTGTCTAGTCAACGCCGTAATAGTCGAAATATACGTGCAGTTTCCTGTCTTTTCAGTTTTGTTTGAGGATTCCAGGGTCCCTGTTGGGGGATCGTCAACTTAAAATAAAAAGTAACATATTTTGTATTCATTATATATATATATATATATATTCCATATTTTGTATATATTTTAATCCTATCATTAATGTATGTGTTAAGAAATAATAATTTATAAACATTGTATCTTATTTTCTTAGTAAATATTTTAACAATGTTTCGATTCTCTGTAGATAGTTATCAATTTATTGTGATGAAGTATCAATATGTGTGTATGTACATACATATGAAGGCAATATATGCCATATTGTGTAACTTCTTTAGTAGAGCAGTTTCGAAAAAAATTTTAATTTTATATTTTGAGATTTATATTCCACAATGTTATAGGTAAATACGTTGGAATGCTGTTAAAGTGTCAGGCAAACTAATACTATAGTTTTTATGTAAAGGCAAAAAAGGAGCAGTTTGCACAAAATACTAATTATCTTCTGAATCTGTGGCTTGTCAAATTCTTGCTTTACGCTATTCATATAAATAACACTAATGAACTATCTAAGCAATTAGATGCATGCCCCCTTTTGCTTCTATTACAACCCGTTAGAACTTTTTTTTACTGTTAATAATATCAATCGGTATACTATTAGTACAAGAGCCCAAAAGGAGAAAAAAGGCAGTTATCTCACTCCAATTTTTAACTTTAATGAAAACTATGTATAAAACATATATATTGGAAATTATAATTTTTTTATAAGTTTTTTGTTTTGTGTGTTAGAATTCTAGAGATACAAAATTGCGTTTGGTTTTGAATATGTTT
>NW_027106076.1:94418-97076 GCF_000696795.3 Halyomorpha halys | reverse complement strand
TTATAGTAGTTCGGACAATAAATTAACTACTAATCTTTCAGTAGATTTTTAAGAAATTTTGCTTTTTAAAACGCTATATCCCGAGAACTATTGGATGTAAATAGCTTTTTTAAGGCTAATATTTCAGCAAATTTACTCTTCTTTAAATAATGTTCTCTTAGATTTTCTAGTGTTATTGGTAGTTTTTGAGATAAAGAGTTCCAAATGAAAAATCAATGTTTTTTTAGTTTTTGAAACAGCCGCTATCTTTTAATCCCCCTACCTATACTTGGCAGACTCATCAATTTTTACTAGTAATTATACATAGTTTTTATTGAAGTTATCACAAATTGGGGTGAGATAACTGACTTTTTTTCTTCCTGGCTCTTGTACTATATGGTCGAGTTCGATGAGTACGGTGTTGACTCCTGAGAATTAATTATCTCACAGGATCCTGTAGGATTAATTATCTTGCTGTATATCCTGAGATTAATTTCCTTATTAAAAATTAATTAATTATTTCATTAGTCTTTTTATCAGAAAACCCTTATTAAAATTATATTATATAGAAAGTATTGTTGAAAATGAGCGACAGTTCCTCAATTAGCTCCTATCCATCATTGAAAAAGATTGTATGATATGTTTCAATAAAAAACTGAACCTCAGACAGGACCTTTTTGCCGTCAACGTCAGTCCCTTAGAAGTGCTAGATAAATAGGCCGGTTCGTAGATATAAAAGATGTGATTTATCAAGTGGGGGGCTAGGAAAAGTTATGACTAGGTTCCGTTGTGTGAGAGATAAGGCCGGCAAACCTTCCACTTCCTAGGTCTCACGGATCTCCGGGCCTACAGCAACGAAACATTTTCTTACAGTCTAGCTTGGGGAACATTGAATTATTTTTAATATGCTTTCTTTAGTAAAGAATGTTTATTAAAAAACTAAAATAGCACAGAGATGAAGAATTCTAATCAAATGCAAAAAATATCGCAACCGGAGTTTTGATCTGTTTTAGGTGTCGAACATCCATACTTAAATTAATTAATTAATTTAAAATAAAATTTAAATTGTATGAACAATATTATGTACAGACTGTGCATAAATGCAACACAGTGCTATATCTTTAATAATACATATACTAAAAATAATAACGTAACTCTATTTCTATATCGGTATGCATAAAAAATTAAATGCATGTGAACCTATGAATGCATGCTACATAACAAAAAAATATTTAGCAATAAAAGGCAAACTTTTTTTTTTTAAATAATGTGATAAACATTCACATTAATTTCAAAAATATTTACATAAATTAATCCAATTCTTCAACCAAACTTATTATAATGAAGTTTTGTACTATAAGTATTTTATTTCTTAATTACTTACTTTATGTTATTTCTGGTTTGACATCTAACTATTTTAAGCAAAAATATGAAACCTCGTAAGTTTAAAATCGTTTTGATTTAGAATTATTTTATTTATTTATTTTTGGCCTAATTATATGTATAATAATTAATTGTTATTTTTGTCTATTCAACTGTATATCATTTTTTTTCTCAGACTATTTTTAAAAACAAACACCGATATGTATGTATAACACGAAAACGTAATTGTATCTCCATAATTTTGTAGTTTGACAGTTTTCTGTTATAATACCAACTTAAAACATAAGTAGAATATTAAAGGTTTTTTTTAAAAAACATAAAAGCTGCTATTATAATAAAATAAAATAAGTTTTGATCAGTTATGACATAGAGAAAATAGCAAGTTACTTTAAACTTTACGTTTATTATCATTATTGATTCTTACGAGGTATTACTTTTTTTTTTTTTGTCATTTCACATTATTACTTTGTATAATTTTTATTTCCCTTTTAGCTATATTGCAATAATTTTATTTCTTTTAAGTGTGTTTATACAGAAAGATGTGTTACAAAAATTAAACATATTTTTTAAACAAATTTTTAAATCGGTATTACACAATTTAGTTAAATATTTCTTAATAGTGTCGCTTTTAATGTAAATCATAATATCAAATTGCGACTTTTCAAGAAATTTATTATCAAATGTAATTTATTGTGTTAGAAATATATATATTATCTTACCGTTTCTGTAAAAGTCTTCGCATTATTAACGGCTTTGCACCCTTCTCTGATTATTGAAATTCTTTGAGAGGAGGTGGAAAGAAGAATGAAAGATTCTATGCAAAAAAAAAATAAAAAAAAAAATAGATAAAATATTTATTGACAAATTGAAATTCTATAATAAAGCCCAACTTTGAAAACATGAAAGAAAGAAAAGGATGCCAACACCTCAAGGATAAATGAGATCATCTTGTATCGACTCAGAATTGGTCACCGTGAATTTTCTATAAAAATTAAAGTCCATGTCTGTTAACTGTTAGCATTTATGTCTAGCTTATACTGCATGTCAGGTAATTAAATTTAATATTAGCTGAGTATCCAGCATTCTGTTATGTTTATGAACTAAACATGAGTCTAACATTGAAAGGAATCTTCATAATTCAAGGATCTTCAAGAACAAGGACTAACATAATTAACTTCCTAAAATATGTAGGATTCCTTACTAAGGAGTAAGTAAATATCTCACAAGCCATCCACAATCTCATGTGTTAACAGACAGACGAGCGTATTCGATCTCTCCCAATCGCAGTCATATGTA
>NW_027106076.1:63807-93578 GCF_000696795.3 Halyomorpha halys | reverse complement strand
AACATTAGAAAACCTAAGAGACTATCATTTCAAGTAGAGTAAATTTGCTAAAATATGAGCCTTAATAGAGCTATTTACGTTCAATAGTTCCCGAGATAAAGCTTTTTAAAAAGAAATATTTCATAAAATATGCACTGAAAAATCAGTAGCTAGTGAATTAATTTTGAGTAATCTATATAAAAAAAAATTCGACTTATAGATGTCTATTATCCAATCAAAAATTGGGATGGAATAACTGTCTTTTTTCTCCTCTAGGCTCTTGTACTAATAGTATTATAGGTAGGAATAAAGTTGTTATTCCTTATTCGCACCAAGAGGAATTCTAGAATACGAATTTTGACAAGAATAAAAATTTAATGTTTTAAATTTTCGTCTTCAAGGGAGGTTGGTATTTGAAGAAAGTTGTGTGGTGCGCGCAACGCTCCAGATTTGTAAGCTATGGATGGAGTTCTAGGAGGACGTTTTCATATTTTTTTTTTAGAATGAAAAGATTTTGATACTTGTTTTATTAAAATTTGATAATAACCAATATAAGGTCAGGTAAAATATAGAAAGTTATATTTTTTTATGTAAGCGGATTTAAAAAACAAAAATGATAATTCCAGCTCCTCTAGTAATCTTTTCAAAGGGACTAAAGTACATAAGGCAGAGAGTTAAAAATCAGTGATATCCTCCAAAAAGGATGCGTAGCCGCCTTACTAATATGAGATTTTCAGATTTAGGAATGACTTTTTTTTTTGGTCATGATAATTATGTTTTCAGATGTTGATAAGTACGTCATGTTGTTTCACGTGGATAATTATGTTTTCAGAAAATAATTATATTGGCTAAATGAGTTTGGATTATAGGTTTGTCGGTAGGGTGAGTCAGTGTCGACACTAACGGTAGCCTTGTGCTACTATAAAAAGCTCTAAAAGAAAGTGAAAGTGACCATTTTCGGTCTCTGGGCAGGAGGCTAGTTGTCCTTTTGTAACCCCGCCGGCACATACCAGCTGACTCCCCGGGCTGGATTACAGCCTTCCGAGGACATAAGGTGTTATGGCTCATCAAATTACACCTTGTGTCACTGCAATTTAGTAATTGAGGTCTGTCTTGTGCGAAAGTTACTTTCCCACCACTCGTCCCGGTGAAGTAAGTCTATATGAGGAAGTTTTGCCCGCTATTTGTAGCTCAAAATGGTAAATTAATTGATAGTTTATAATTCATTCATGATAATTATAAATATCGGTCGACGGATTAATTATCTTTTTTTATAGGGTGTCTACCAGTCGGGAGTATGCTCGGAAATTTAAACAACATTATATTTGTGTTATTAAAATTTTATGACGGGTATTGAAAATGTTCTCTGTATAGTCAGGTAATGTAGAATATGCCCGTAAAGCCTATTGAAAATGTAAGGCACGTTTATTTTTATTTACAAACGACTATGCAACTTATTTTATGTCTTTAAAAGTTAACATCTATAACTAGCATAAATAATCATTTACATAATTTTAATAATTTAGTAAAAAATATTTGTGGACATACTGAACTAGAAATTAATAAATATATGTATATTTGATATAACAATTGTCGCATGTAAATGTATAAATACTCAAACATATATAATGTTTTTTATAATTTTTGATTAGTTTTATAACATTAAACAGAGTGCGTTATCAGTATTTAAAAAGATATTATTTTATTTAAAGAGAAATCTTGCTTTAAGTGTTAAAGCTTAAAGCATTCTAATAATTAATTTTACAGCTTTATATGTGAAATAAAAAGATGTATAAGTTTTTAGTATTCATTAATTGATTGGGTTGGTTTATTATTGCAAATAAACATGTAATAGAATTTCGGGTAAAATTTTGGTATTAGTTGTGAATTCGGATTAAGTGTTGGAAAGCCTTTTGAAATATTTACGTGTCTATTTTTATTTACTATCATACAAATGGTTTATGATTTTTAGAATTATTAATATTTTTGAAAATTGAATATAAGCGGAACAAGAAATTTAAATGTATAAATACACGCAAATATATAACTTTATATAACATATTACGTTTTTTATTTATTTAAATTAGTACTATAACATCAACGAGATAAACGGTATAATTAATTACATTTTAAATGAATTGTCAATGTTAAATATAGAAATGTTTTTAGTCATTAATTTAAAGAAAAACGTAGCTTTAAGTATAAATAAAATATAGAAATCATACATTTTACAGCTTTATATATGAACTAGAAAAATAATACAGGTTTATAGTATGCATTGACTTATTAGATTTGTTTATTATTGCACGTAAAAATGTAAGTGAATTTCGGTAAAAACTGTAAAAATCAGGAATTTCAGTCTCCGATATTAGTAGACACAATGAATTGTCTGAATACACCACTGCGGCTTAGAAAACACATTTTTTGAAAAAAGAGATCCAAAATTGAGCAAAACGTTTTTGCTGGACGTAGGTCCTTGCTGCTACGAAATCACAAATTAGCTTTTAGTGCTGTAGTAATCGATTACTTTAATCAGCTATGCTTTAATGGTGGATTATGTCATGTTGCCAATGGACCACACCTAGATATGTTAAACTACCACCTCATTTCTTAAACACTTCACCATCGCTCAGGTTATGAATTTGAATTTATTTATCGATTATGTTTGGAAGGATAAGCCATTTAATCCAGGTAAAACTTGATTTTGTAATGTTGCTTTCAACGACATCCGCTAATATCAAAAAAGCTGCTTCAGACGTTTCGAAATATTCTACTATGTGCTGTGTTAAAAATGATAATATATTGGTTTTTTGCAAACCTAAAACAGATATTATGAATAATATCTTCTTTGTTACATTAATAATTATAAAATGAGTAAAAGTTTTTATACGTAACGTAATCTACTTAAAATTTAATGCAAAAGAAAATGTCGATGGTTTACTTCACAGTAGTGTCTAGTAAATTTCCACTAACTTTAGGAATTTACAATTGAATGGGAATTCATTAATTGAAATGTTATAATTTTTCTAAAAGGGCCAACATTTAATTCAATGTTTTATAACGTTAGTGGAAATGTACTTTTGGAAAAGCACTACTCTAAGCCATCCGTATATTAATTTTGATGGCACGCCTGGGTTAATGATTATGACCGAATTAAATATAAAATGCATTATTAATTAAAAAAAAGCAAGATTAAGTTTAAAAAAGTATAATTTTATTCTGACAATTTTACTGTCATTTGTTTCAATGTTCATTATGAGCATTGAACAGATACATGATAAAGATGTCGTTAAATAATGCTTTCATCAAAATTAATCTTCAACAAGTTTGTAAGATGTATTACAGAAAAAAGAATGTAACGCTTTATCATATACTGTTTTAATCGTTAAAGCACATTCTATTAGTTTCATGGTTTTCTGAAGTCGGATGTTGAAAATACCTCTCAGCACGTTTTGGACTACGGCACAAAAATCTAGTTCCATTTATGTGATAGAGCAGATGACGATAAATCTCCTCTTCCTTTGGGTATCAGGATAGAATTCTTAAACCGAATTCAGTCAGCATCAGCCAAATTCATTTATAATAAATGGAATTCTGTAATAGTAGGATATTGCATATTATTAGTTTCCTATAAAGTATCATTTAAACAATCTAAAATTATTGTAATAATAACGAGAGATAGATAAGCGATTTACTAAGGTCATACATACTAGCCTCTCCATGGCACTCAGTCATGGTACTGAACGCGATTAATTTCCACGCTCGTGCAGAGTTGATTGTGGGCCTATTCCTGGACACTGAGGGTCTCTTTGAGGAACTATTGGATGTCGTGATCTCCTATCCATTATACTTTGGGGAATAATTTATTATATGGGACTGATACACCCTCTATGAAGAATCGTATGCCAATAGGCGGAGGAAGACAAAACAAGAAGGAAAATTAAAACTTTACAGTTTTAGGAATGATATTCACAAATTTTACGCTGGGATTTATATTTTTAGGTTTATAATTTAGTTCAAATGATTTTCAAACTGAATACAAACTGTCATTTATAATGGGATGTTCGGTTGTAAAACATGATAATAGAAGTTTTGGGCATCACCGGCTATTTAAAAACTAAAACTAAAAACTCATAAATTGTTGAAACAGTCTTTAGGAAATTTGTTTTCTTAAGTGAATAATATTGATATTAAGTTATAGTATGTGACTCAAGGTTGAAAGTAAAACATTGTAATTAACAAACAATTTTACATGTTACAATTACAAACATATTCCACGATAAAACGCCTCCAGTATTTCAAATAAAGCATCCTTAAAATAAGTGTAAAATAATACATAAACATAAAACCCATACATTAGTGAAGTATACATTAGTAGACATTAAAATAAATAAATTAATTAATGAAAATAAATTTTTAAAATATATCTACATTCAATTCATTTTTCAAGATAATAAAATTATGCTGTTAAAGAAGCTGTGTAATATCTAACCACTTTTATTGTTTTTGTTTTTTTTCAGGTGAGAATTGGATTCAATCAAGTTTTTTATTAGTGCTGTCACTTTTTGTGAGTACATTTTTTTTTTTTATAAACATTTTTCAAATGGTTTCGTCCGTAGAAAATTACTTATAATTTTCTAGCTAATAATTTTAAATTATTGATAAAAAATAAAATTAATTTTCAAGAAATTGATTTCAGATCTCTAGATTCAATGAACAGTTGATTCTTTTGTATAACACTTTATCTGTAAAAATATTTGTCTAGATACATTTATAATCCTCGGTCTTTGATGTTGATTTTTGAGGTATTGTATTAATGGTGTGTTGAAACCTAAAATTGTGACAGTATTAGAGATATTAAAAGTGAATTAAACCTTTTTATTCACTAAGAAAAAAAAATTAAAAATTGAAAAACTTACGAATGTGTACTGTCACTAGGCTGTTTTCAAACTTTTAGCAATTTAGAGAATTAATTAAATATAAATATATTGTTGAGGTGTAACTTGTTCCAAAGGCATGAAAGTTAATTGAAAACGGAAATTCACAATTTAATTGTTCGTTATAAAAATTGAAGAGATGCCTTCCGTAATGATACTACGAGTAGCTAATATTACCTTAGCTTCAAGCACTTTAAAAAAATGATCATATAACGAGCTCATGTTATCAAGTTTTACTCTGTGCCTTATTTTATGTTGTAAGGCATTAGACATGATGTATTTTATTCACTCTCACGAATTTACCATTGTTTTATTGCTTTAAAAATAAGTAATTTAGATTTAAGTACTTGCTTATTTCTTTGTTCCAGGAGGTAAGAAAAAAAAATTAAGTACTTGACTTAAAAAATTTAAGTACTTACCAGATATACTTATACCTACCTGTATGTATGTATTTAATTATTTATTTCGTCAGGGGAGTACGAAAAAAAATTACGTACTTGACAGTTTTGGGTGAGAATGGTATATTTTAAAAATATATTTTATTCTGATATAGTAAGTTACAGAACGCATTTATTATTAAAAAAAAAACAACAACTTTTTATAAACTCAGGAATATCATTTAACAGCGGAAAATGGTAAAATTCAGGAAAGAGTTACATGATTCTAGAGTTATCCATTATTGATGTCGATTTTAAGGAAACTCGTCAGTAATGTGAATGTAAAGATTTGTTAATGGGTCAAAATAAAATAAAAACAGTTTTTTATAGTAACAGTTTTTTTGTTTGTATTATTACACCAGCCAGCGTTCTTGTCAAAGAACGTATATTAGGAATAAATTTGCTTCAGTAGGTCATTTGTTTAATTTATTGTTATTAAAACTGACTGATACTTGGGAAATTGTAACTTGTTGTAAATAATATAAGTCCGGCATATTAAAAATCCGTTAATCTAACTGTCACCATTTATGAGGGCAGGGTATTATTTAGTACGGAGTATAATGAATACATCCATTTGGTGGATAAGGAAACGAAGTTTACCATTACATTTTGTTTTATGCAATTAGTACCTCATTTAGAAACTTCTTACTTAAAACAGATACGAGAATTAGTATCTTAACTAGAAACCAGTTTGCATTAATTACCTTGTGATCTTGAACAGGATAGATTTATTTTATATGAGTGTTGCAATGAATTTCATTACATCAAAGCTTCTCAATAATGTATTTTCATTATTTCTTTCAATTTTCCTGCATGAACAATGCTTAAATGATTCTCCTGTTCAAGTACCATTCCGTTGATGAACCATAACAACCTGTCACTCGCATATTGCAAGAGTGACTAAGAAGTTCTCGGAAGATCTTGCTGTGAGCTTGAGCTCTGGATCAGCCCTGGTGGGACAGGTTTCCTCTTAAGGCCACTCTCTGGCCGCGGAGTACAGTCGCTGCACGTTGTTATGGGTCACTATTCAGGGACAACCATCCTGTCTATCCCTTGGGACCGACTGTATTATGAACTGGATGTGTTTGTCGCTTTTACTAGTCTGATTTTGTCTTCTGGAGATTCGCTCAACCAAAATTAGATTACTTCCGGCTTTAACTAAAAAAAGGTAGCATTATGTTGTAATCATTAATTTTCAAACAAGTTAAAAAGATAGTTCTAACAGATATAATGTCAAATGAACAACTTTCTGTTATTCATATCACCTAGTTTTCTTATTTGATACATATTAATGTCCTGTTTTCTTGTTAAGTTGTTATATTCTGTTAGGTGGCATTATGCTATGTACAGAACAACACTTAACCCTCAAAACAGGGATACCTATCAACTGTCAACTTTACAGATTTTGTATGTTTCAATTTGGTCATTACAGCTGGTGAGTTTACAGTTAATTAAGCGGCATTAGATTATGGGAAAATCAAGTTGGCCAACACGATCAGACGACATGAGTTGTGAGAAAATATTCAACTGTCTTTCGTGCTAGTAAGCGACGGCGCTTTTGCTCTTTCCGAAAATTGAAGCCATTCAATGGTCCATTCAATCTAGACATGGCAATTTTAATTATAGATTTTCCCGTGCAAGACGCATTATAGCTTCGAAATCGTATTGAATAGATTTCGTGTTTTACTAACGATTATAAATTTAGCACTAAAAAAAAGTTAGCAAATTGTTCTAGCATGTTGCTATAGCATTTTATTATTAAAAATAATCAATGTTCTTCCGTTGTTATTTATGCAAAAGCACACCATGATGTGAAAGCATATCCATAGACCTCTCAACCAACAGGTTTTTACAAAAATTAGCCAGTCACCCAAATATCAAGGTGATTTCGGCCAATTTGGTTGCAAAACATGTGAATAGGTCGTCCAAATTGCCCACATATTATCCAACATCAACCACAACTCAACCATGTTATTCAAGTGGTTTTTCTGTTGTATGAATCCCTTTAGTCTTGAAGACTATTTGTAAATGTCAATTCCAAGTCTAAACGAATGTGTCAATTGACGCCAACCAAAATGATATTAACAAGTTAAAAGATAAATAATAATACGGAAATTGTAGGGTGCGTAAAATATTAAATGTTTTTACTTTGAAACTAAAAAATATCTAAAATATAAATCATTAAATAGTAAATGGACTAATATAGTGTAAATATGATTCATGGTGTGTTAAAGTACCTTACATTAAAAAAAAAAGAAATAGTGAGTTTCACAGTACTTTGTCGATACCATTCCACTAGTCCTAAGTGAAAATATCTTTTGGTTCGTGCATTATAACCCCACAATGTCTAATGAATACTAAAATAAATTGAAGTGTGTTAAACTAGTGGGTACAAGGATGAATATAAACCTGTTTTAACGTGTTGATGAGAATGGGGTAGCTCAGTTAGGTGCTTGGTTTGAATCCGGCTTGGCATATGATTTATGCTTTTACTTTAGCCTAGAGTCAATCCTGTGGATTCGGGAGCCTTCTTGGGGCACACCTGGATTCTATAAAGTCGTAAACTTTTATTAGGGAAAAGACCTGGTGGTTGAACGTGGTCCTGACCAAACTACAATCTCGTACGATCGTTGGTGTGGTGTTGGTAAAGTACCATACAAAGTACTGAACCCCTGATTCTTGTGATCAATGTTATCTTTACTGAATTTCCTCTTCGATATAAGCAGTAAATCTAGAAATTTGAAAGCCAAAATCCATACTCCAAAGGATCTTTTGTTTTTGTGCAATTGTGTGACTTGTGAGAAATTTGTATTTCCTTGTTTACGATTAATTTAAGATCAGTTTCCAATGCGTTTCATTGTAATTTGCGTGCGAAATGGAAATTGGAACCTAATCCATTCATCCCATTATTTAATACTAATTTATTATTCACTTGCAATAAAACTTCTGGGTTTGTTGGATAAACATTATTTCATATATTATCTGGAGTATAGGCGATGAATAAGGGAACTGGCCAGTCTTGAAAAAAGACTTAGGCAGTTGTGAGGCCAATATGCCCGAAGATATATTGGAAACTATTACCCCTTTGGCCCAATTCCAACAACACAATCTAGATGTTCGCGCTCAAACGACTAAAGAATTATACAATATCCGTTGTGCTCTCGACGGTGTTGGCAGCCGTACAGGACTTGACCTGACATGAAATCACTTTAGTTAGCTACTCAGGCGAGGCAGCTCTAACTGTCCCAGAATTAACTCCTCGGTAATGATCACTGATTAAAGTCCAAAAAACAATCTTCGCCGGGGCATATAAACCGTTGTTGGCCATTCCATCCCGTTGTATGAGAACGGTCTCCTTCCAATCCGTCCCAGGCTATTTAATTTTATGGCACTTTCCTTCTTTCGATCAACTTCTGGCTTTCCTTTGTCCTCTCTATAGTCTTTCTAAAGAGTACAGCGTTTTGGTTGTTTGAAAGAAGAATTTGTTATGTATCGTCAATCCTTTCAGCTATCATTTAAAAATTTTGTTCTTCTTTTTACTAAAAAACGAATAATATACTATTATCCTCTCATTAAAGATTTGAATGAGATAACGATTAAATTGTATTTGGCTTTCATAAAACGAAATTCGAAAGGAGAAATATCATAATGTGTAATTATTTTAATCAGAATATTAATCTTCTTTTTATATTAATATTATATTAAGCTATTATATTATATAATATTAAGCTTGACTTTGGAAGGTTTTCAAATTTTTTTTTTCTTTTTTGGCTTAAGTCCTCCATTGAGGACCTATACAGCCCCAGAGTGGGAATATTAAGGTTCATTTCTCAGGGCCACCGCGAAATAAATATTGACCAGCCCAGGTGGGAATCAACCCACAACCTTCTGAACCAAGCGTTCTGGGACCCTCGCCCCAGCCCGCTCAGCTATCAGGTCCTTGTTTTCAAATCTTCAAACTCTTACTCAACTGAAAAGAATATTCATTAAATATTATGATTAAAATAATTACACATTATGATATTTCTCCTTTCGAATTTCGTTTTATGAAAGCCAAATACAATTTAAACGTTATCTCATTTTTATCACTTTACTTAATTTAGCAGATCCCGTATTCATGTTGTTTTTAATCTCCATATTTTGGGGTGTGTTAAATGTATTTTTATAAAACTCCTTGTTGGATAGGTGATGCTAAAATAAAATTTAAGTTACTTTAAAAGTTATATGAATAAACATTTGTATTTTTATACTTGAAATCAAAATAAGATCGTTGATCTGAAGAAATGTCAGAAATATTTTTTTTGAACCTTTTTTTTAAGGCTCCTCAAATAAACAAACAAAATAATGTTTTTTACACAAATGTAAAATAAAGTAAATATCCAAATATTTATTAGTTGCATTAAAAAGAACGAATGTCGCAAGTACCATTTTATCATTTAAGATTCTTTGTAATATGGAAATAATAGAAATATCAGCACTCTTCTTTAACAGGTGCATATTTCACATTTACAACATATAAAAAAGAAACTCTTATTCTTTGATTGTTGTCCAATTAAAACCTGGACTAATAGAGAGCCATCTGTCAATTTATTTAACAGTTTTTTTTGTGTTTTTTTTTTTAAATCCTCTTTTAGCGAACAGACCGCTTGGCTATTAATTGGGGGCTTTATTTTCCGTTCTTTGGGAACTGAATTTGTCTTGTGGAAATTTTATTGGGCTTTTAATTTTCTTTGTTTGAGGGTTAAATGGCTCTCCTATATTTGTTTTTTATCTAACTTAAAAAAAAATAGAATAAATATACTTCTTAAAAAATAAATATATGATACTAATATACAAAAAAAGTATATTTGTAGGTGTAATAAACAATAAAAGTTAAAAAACTAAGTCTAAACAACAATTCTCATTTCCCCCTCACATTGAAGAAATAAAATGTATTAAGCTTGTCTTTGAGAAGTATAAGACGTTCTCTGGTAGTCACCTTCCTTTGCAAATCAACTTCCTTTCTTTGATAATGAGGGTCAATGATCTTGCCTCCTGGTATTCGTGGCTACGACGCGTACATAAATATATGCTACATGAAGGAGAATCATTTTATTCTTTTTCTTATATTTGCATTAACATCTGGATATAAAAAATCCTTTAATTGAGTTTAAAATAAGACCACCTTTATACGACACTAGAAGGAATATTCTGACATTTTAAATTATAAATTGCGGTTAAAAGAAATCGATCACCAATTATGTAAGCCCAACACAGTTTTTTGCCCTTGTTTTGATTTTAATCTTATTTTATGAGGCAACTTTTTACTCACCAATGTTTGGTATCGAATCTATTCCGTGACTGAACTAAAAAGTTTTCTGAGTTCGGCCTTAGTGAATGAGAGAATGGCTGCACATAAACCTTTAAAGTGCAGCGATCATTTGAAACCAAATAGCGTTTTATGTCAATAACCTAATTCATCTTAAGGCGCCCGTTCCCTGGAATAATGGCTACTAAAACCAGAAGCTACTGTTAAAGCAGCCAATGAGAAGAAATGCTACGCTATAAAAAGGCTTTCATTACTTTAAGCCAGAAAGAAATGTCCGGCGTATCGTAATGTTACTTTAATTATGTTAGACCGTTACGAAGACATAAAACTTAAATTAATCACGAAAATTTTTTAAACCTAACGTATTAAATATTACATAGTTTTATAATTATTCACTGATTTCTCTGTAAACTTCCGATTCATTTGTGTCTATTATTTATATGCAAAAAATTGCTAAAATAACAGTCAATTTTTTTTCTTTTCTGTAAAGTAACGATACAATTATAAATGAAAAAGAATATTTATCCATACAAAATATGTATAAAATATACATATTAGTTATTATGTGTATTTTTTGTATCTTAATTTTAATTATGAATTGGTTTAAAAGTTCCAAACTTATAACAGCGATCCAAATGCATAGAATAGAAAAAAAGTCTAGGGACGCCATCGCTACACTTACAAACTTTACTTTTTTAAAATACTTTTTATTTATTGATAGATATTACAGCCTCCCACACAGTTGTGGGCAATATGTAATAGTGATGAATGATCTCATACATGCTAAAATAAAATAAAATAAATAAATGAATGAAAAAAAAAACCCAGAAGAATAAACCAAATGAACATAATCAAACTATGTGTATGAAAAATAAATAAATAAAATAACATAATGATAAAATAATATAGTACAAACTATACTAACAAGTAAAAGATGTTCTGTTATTGAAATAGAAAATTAATCTTTTTTTGTAGTATGCCAATGCTTACCGTCAAATGTTTCCCTTATATCTGGAGTCTCAAAAAATGTCTCACTATTGAATAAAAAAAAGAATCATTTAGACTAATTTAATTTATATGACAATGCAATGAGAGATTTTCCCATTTTAATAAAGTTACTAATATTATTGTAATCATGTTTACTGTTTGTTTTTCTATGCCCTATTGGTTCTATCCTTCGTTTTATATAGTTGAGGAAATATAAAGAATAAAAAATAAATTTGACAATACATTTAATACATATAAATATAAAGAGAACATTTTCTTGATGAAATTTACTTGGTTTTATTTAATTTATTGGCGTAAAGTCACGATGCTCGTAATTAATATTATTGACTTAGGTATTAAATTTTGTTGATATTTTTGTATTTATTTTTTTATTGCCTATTAATAGTATTTTTTTATTGTTTTCTTAATCGTAACCCAAACCATCTCCTTGTAATTCACATATGGTTAATCTATAAATATGATGCATTTTTTTAAAACTGAAAATGAAATCTATTTGAGTGATTTCAATTGGTTTATATATTATATGACGTATGCAAAATTAGGGCTGACGTTGGATTAAACCTAGAAGTAGTTGAGGTATTGTTAAGTTAGATCTTGTAGATTCGTGATTTCAAGAAATTGAACTGAAAGATACAATATTCAGTATATTTATATTATTTTATCTAACCGGAACTCGAAATCTCGTGGTTATTTTAATTACATTAATTTCTATGACTCCCGGAATTTAGAACAGTTTTATAATAGTCTTTAGAGATCATATACATTTTGGAAATAGTCAATAAATTAATGTGCAAATATATATTGTTGGGGAATACCACAATAAATTTCAGTACACATGAACCCTTAATGTACTTCAAGATAGTCTAATGCACTGATTCTGTTATCACTTTATTGCTTTCCTTTTGTCTAATTATTTCATTTTTGAAATATGGGTATTAAGTGTTATGTAGAAAGAATTTAATGTTTTAATAATATTCTTTACTCCTTTTATGTAAATTAACAATTAATTTTTTTAAATTGATATAAAGCTGCTAAATACCACTTTTGTAATATATGTTTAAGCGTATAGATCTATTTCTAGTTAACTGCAAATATCAATTCTATCTTATGGGGTAAAAGGACACGCCATAAAGACCTAAAGGTTGCGGCTCAAAGGGATTGCAGGAGTTGCAGAGAGCTTAGAATTCTCCTGGGCACTCCTAACCCCCAGTGGGATTTTTCCAGCTTCACTGCGTCATTCTTTGAATCAGTTTTTCCATTCAGAACTTTGTAAAAAATATTTAGTTTATTTTGTAAAATGATGTAAAGTGTAATGTAAATAAAGTTTTAGAAAATCCAATATTAGATGTCGATAACACTAATTATTACTGCG
Organism: Halyomorpha halys; assembly: GCF_000696795.3. Lineage (NCBI taxonomy): Eukaryota > Metazoa > Arthropoda > Insecta > Hemiptera > Pentatomidae > Halyomorpha > Halyomorpha halys. The sequence continues at coordinate 80,537 of NW_027106076.1, read as the reverse complement.
TGATAATGGTATTGGAAAATTATATTTCTTCTTTACTATTATTAGGATTTACAATTTTATTATGAGGATTACAATCTTATTACTCATCTATAATTATTAATTCATAACTTTCCTGATATTTGAATTTTTGAAATAATTGAGTACAGTGAAAAAAATGTAAGTTTAGCTTGAAGCGGCTGTAATTTCTTCTTAGTAGTTATGCGTCATTATCTATTTTTTATAACATAGTTAGTTTTACTAATTGTTAAATTTTTTATTAACTGTTGAAATGGGGAAAATGTAAAAGTTTGAAAAACGGGACCATTTGAGCGCCTTGTCTAATATCTAATATACTTTTATGTATCTCTACTACTTCGTGAACTACGTTTTTCTTTTTTATGGCTAGAGATAATACTCATTTAGAAAAAAAAAGTTAAAAAAATTGAGGCTAAAAAAAAGTTAAATATTCTTTTTTTCTTTTTGTATTTTCCCTATTATAATATCAACTATGGCTGTGTTTTTAACGTAAATGCAAGGCGAAAATTCCACTTTTCCCGAATAACTTGTTGGAGCAAATGTCGAAGTGTTAGAATTTAAAAAAAGGGTAAATAGTCATTTACCACACGAACACTGCAAATTTTTCTCATTTCAAGATTTAGTTTGATTGATTTAGCATAGCTACAGAGTAAAAAAAAAAATTAGAACAATTTTCAAACTTTCTTTTTATTTTATTTATATGATAGTTCTTCTTAAATTTTTTTTATTAATCTAAAAAAAAATTGGATTTGCTCAAATTCATACTAGTACGTCTAGAATACAATTTTATAAACGATATAGAAGAATTATTGAGATGTATTTCGGCCACCACATACATTTCAAACAACTTCCTGCAGAAAGCTGATTAGGATGTAATACTGACCATAATCGTTAATTACCCACTTTAAACAGTTTGTTTTATACATGTATATTAAATCAGACTATTTAATTGAGATTTTAATTTTGAATTTAGATACAAAACGCGTGTATAATAAATGTATCTCTTTTTAATGGAGAAATAATTTTGATTTTATAATTGAAAAATTAGTATAGAATAAGTTAATCCATTGGTAAATGACATAGCTAATCAATAGAGAAACCACTTCTTTAAAAAAAAATACAATAAATTAAGTTTTGACTATTGTTGTCTTTAAATATTAATTGGAATTTTGAGTATGTTATGTTTAATCGAACATTTTATCGGTAATTCAATACCTATTAAAAGATTTTTGTTTTGAAATCATTGTTTTTAAATTATTAGTAAAAATAAAAATTTCTCTGAGTGTTCAACTGAAAAAGTCGACAGACATTATTATTTATTTACATGCTCAATAATTCAATTTAAGATTACTGATATACAAATAAGTAATTTACTACATATTAGTAAATTACTTACAAATACTCCCAATACTTACAAGTATTACTGATGCCCTAATAGTGTCGGGTAACCACATTACAATGAGAGGGTATTCTCATTACCCTACAATAGTACTTCAACTATTCAACTAGTCAACAGGGATAAAACTAATGGAAGAAAAATTAGTTTTGCCAAATAAAGATTGGTATAGTAGAAACTAGAATGATATTTTTGATATAAATTTTGGACCTTTTCTGAATTGTTGCCAAATAATTCCATTACCTCACGGTTGACCTGTTAGCTTGAATTTTGTTTTTTGGTGTTGATTCAATTTGCTACCACTGAAAAGAATGTGAGCTCAGTACGACCTTTGCTTGTTGAAGTACAGTTCTTCTAGCATTGAAAAGTTTCTCTAAGAAGTCCAAAATTGTTGTAATTGTCTTATAGTTTGTGAAATATTATCCAAAATATTCGTTACACGAGAACAAGCATCTAAAATATATTTGAAGTAATTTTAATTATCTTTCATTTTAGCCTTTAATAGAATATCTAGGGTGAATGGTTCTCTTAAAAATATGTACTTGTAAAATTTGAGAAAAACAATTGAAATCGTTAGTATAAATATAAAATGCAACCAGTTTGCAACAACGCAAAGAAATTTTTGTTCTCAAAACATAAAACACTATCCAATTATTGATTGTTAAATTGTAATGAAATATGAAATAAAAAATTCCGAACGTTCGGTTTGAAATTTATTTTTCGATGGCCAGCATCACACTAGTACAAAGAACAATTCCACTAACTTTAGGAAAAATACAATTAAAGGTTCTCTTTTTTAGGAAAATAATTGAAAAGTTTTAATTTTCCTAAGAGAGAGAACCTTTATTGTATTTTCTCTAAAGTTAGTGGAAATGTACTCAGCACTTCTGTGAAGTAAGCCATCGATTTGTTCTGTTTATTAGAATTGTATAAAAAATTAATAATTACAATCTGAAGAATTTTTTTTTTTACATTCTCTTATTAGCTGGAATGAAAACTAATTAAAATCATTTTTAAATGGTTGTTTCGTTGAACTCTCTGAGGATATTTCACAAAATAATAGACTATTAAGAACTTTTACAGAGCATCATTTAACTGTTCAGCGAAAAAATTATTGAAGTAATAAATGTGCTCAGTTGCTATTACAGCTCAAAAAAAAGGAAGAGGTTTTTCCAAGTACGTGATGGAGTAATCGAAATATACGAGCAGTTTCTTGTCGTTTCAGTCTAGTATGAACACTCCAATCAAGTCTCTTGTCAAGATGGAGTTCTATTTAGCAAATCTGTTCAACAGGTGCTAGTGGGATTTTTAAAAAAGATACTTTCGGGCAAGAGAATATAGGTGATCTGGTCGGGTTTTTGTCCTGATTCCAGTTTTGAGACCATTCTGCTACGGATGTTATGTGTGTGTAGAGTTTATGATGCAGTAGTAGGGTAGAATATAAATTTTAATGTTCAAATACATACAGAATTTGTTTGCTTTTGAGCTGTGGAGCTTTACTATACCTTCGAATTCCTCTCATATCCAATCCTTACAATCTAAAATCCTTCGTAAAATCCTCAATGCTCCTTACTTTGTTACAAATAAAACCATCCATAAAGACCTAAATGTTCCTTACGTATCCGATCTAGCCCGATCCCGGTATCATTCCTTCCATTACAAAATCCCTAACCATCCAAACCCACTAGTTTCTAACCTTTCTTCCTCTTCCATTCCTGGCAATCCCCCGGGAGGCCTGAAAAGAAGATGGCCTCGTGACCTTATATTGTAAAATGTTTTTAGAGTTCTACCAATGGGTAGTTTCTCTACATGCTGTATCATATCATTATGATCTTACTTCAAATTTGCTTGTTCTATTTTATATATAGTTGTAAATGTCAATAAACAAATAAAAAAAATGTTCAAATATAAATAAAAGTATTGAAGCGATAAATGCATTCAGTTGCTATTACAGCTCAAAAGAAACAACATCGATATTGAAACAATGCTATATAGAGTCAAAACGTTAGTGCTACATGTAGGTAATTGACAGTAAATATTTAGTCGATGCGCGTAACATGATAGCACAACAATCCTAGAAGACACTACCGGTATCTATTACATAAGGAGTTCAGTGAGGCATTACCATTCAGTGCATGAACTATCACGTTCCACGGGAGCCAGCTGTGTAACATGTTATCAGCATTTCAATATCCGGTTTTGATGTACAACTGGCTGGCTCAACATTGTAGATTTGACTATACGGTGTGTATAAGGATGGCTATAAGAACGGAATTTTTTTTTTAATTATTGTTATTAATAAATTATAATTTAAAATATTCTGTTCAGAGTTTTTAAACTTTATTTTACGTAGTACAAGTTTAGATCCATTAATTATTAGTTCCTTCTGTTAAATACATTTAAAACGCATTAATAAATCATAAAATCCTGGATTTATAGCGTTAGTTGAGGTTGGAGTTGTAAATAGTAGGGCCTCATCAAAATTAATTTTCTGAATTACTCACTCAGTAATTTAAATGCTTTTGAATAAAATGGAACCCTAATGGATGTTGGTGAATAATAAGATCTTGAAATAAATTCTAAAACTTTAGAGAGAGCTATACGAATGAAAAACTACTCTGCTTTGCTTAATTTTTAATTACTTTTCAGTCTATGGTCGCATGAATATTAATACTATTACTTAAACAATTTTTATCTTATTTTTTAAACTAACCGAGTTTGTATCTATGTTAATCAATGACGGATTTTTAAATTGAAGAACAAAATTAATTGAAGCAATCGAAAATAACATTCTGTTATAACAGTTCAACAAGTTAAGTATAGAATTTTATAAAATGTTTGCACAAATTATTTCCAATTTGAATAACTTTTTAATAAATGTTTTAAATCAAAACTTTTTTAAGATTTATGTTATTAATAATGTTGAATCAGTACCTACGATTTTTTATTGATTGATGTTGTCTGAAACGATTTATCATTATTCAATCAGATGTATGCGATGATGCAAGGAGGGCCGATCCAAAATTTTCATTATATCGCTGCTTTGCTTTTTGAGTCGTACATCTGATTATTCTACGTACAAAAATTATTGAAATTAGTTTTTGTTTTACTTATTAAAGCAACGATTTGTCTTATGAGTTATGTAAATTATTTTAATGATGTAATTAAGTTGTTCAATGATTATCAATAACATGGCCTAAGACAGAACAAAGTTTATGACAGACTTGTTGAATTTGATTAAAAATATATACTTTTGTGTCACGCCGTTTTTGAGTTTCAGGCGCTTTTTAGATATTGCTCGATTAAAATATCTTAAAGTCTCCTCTTCCCGTTTTAAGCTAGTATTTCAAAAAGTGATATAGAACCGTCGCTTACTGGGGCGGGTCTGGCCGGGAAGGATTGCCTTTTTTTTTCTGTTATGATCTCCTCTTGTGAGATTGTGACATATCGTACATCAAAAAAAGAAATGTCGGAATTAGAAACCCTTCTTTATCTAGGGCTAGGCGGATCTTTCGTGCATACGCCTTTGGTGATCTATGGAAGCGGTTTCCTAACTGTTTTGTCGCGGCATACTCGTAGGGCTAAAACATAGATGGACAACGTAGCTAATTTTTTTGTTAGGTTAATTTTTTGTTAACTTTAGTTTTTTTTAATTAGTAATTAAAAATTAAAGTAAATTTTAATAATCCTCTTATTGTACGAATCGTTATACGTTAATACGTTTATTATACATGCTTCATAACATATGTCTAAAAAACGTATTCCTTGTGTGGGGTGTGGATATATATATATAAAATTAATTGATATTTGATATTAGGCTTAATATTAAGTACAAAGGTTAATTATTTTCTTTCTGAAATGATTGAAGGATTGACTTATATATGTGTGTGTGTGTGTGGATATAAATGAGAGCCTGTTAATCATTATTAATTAACTAACTCGATCCCTTGCTCTCCAGTACTGTTAATTCAATTCCTGCGTTTCATATGTCCTAATTGGGAGACATAAAGATATTTTATTTCGAAGAAGAGGTTTTGAAAGCAGATTAAAATTACTTTTTTCAATTCCGTTTAAATATTTATGCCAATTATGAATTAAAAATATCTTTTGTGCATATATAATTTATAAGAAAAGATCTTAGAGATTGTTATAAAATTTACAAAATGACCTATTTAGTTAGGGAGTGGGTAGCTCACTGGTAAGGCACTGTGCCACAAACTCCAGGGACCTGGGTTCGAATCCGGCTGTGGCTGGTAATGATTTTCGTCTCACTGTAATTGTGAATCAGCCCTGTGGGTTCGAGAGCCCTCCTAGGTGCATCCAGCCTCATAAAGTGGGTCCCCTAAATTGGATACAATTCTGGTATAATCACCTCCTTTTGCAATCGTTGGTTTAGTACCAGTACTGCACTCCGAACGCTTCATGGGTTGTAACAGTATAGATTTTTTTTACCTATTTATGTAATTTATAGAATATTGAAAACTTTCTGCCATTGTGTAACAAATTAGAGTTATAACGTCGGCAAACGCTATTCGACTAACTGAAGGAAAAGAATCTTGACTGGCTGTGCAGCTATGGAATAAATAGGTTAAATCAAAGATGTAATATATTTAAAATTACACATATAGTTTTTATGTATTTAATGTAAAGGTTAATATAAGGCTGAAAGGTAGGAAGGAAAGTGAACTCTGTAAGTTCCCTGATCACCGGATTTACGAGAGGCATGCCAATGTTGGCTTCTAGACCAGCAGTAACGAGAAATTATTGGCTATACTCCGGAAAGACGGAACTATCACTTTTTTTTATTTTATGAAAGGTAGAAATTAGCTCTCATCAATCAAACTTGTAATCTGCATCTTTTTGCCTGCAAGTAAATTCGATTTTCTTGTAGCGCCAAATATAATAAACAAGATCTTCAAAGTTTATCACATGTTTCTGTTTTCTAAGATATGCCTTATGTAAACTGCACTTTTTTTTTTCAGTTTTGAAGTTTGCTGTTTAGTTGAAATCTTATGTAAAACAAACTTTAAACTTACAAATTATATATTTATAAATATATGTTTATTATAGTGCAAATTTATTTAAGAACTGTGCCATGTTTTAAACCGACAACTTTGAGTGAAAGGAAAATTAGAACGGAACGGTGAAACAGGATACGGGATTGTCTCTCATTTCCAACGCGTGGCAATTTTTTAACAACTAAAAACGTTTCATTTTTCATCATAATGAAACTCAGTTGTTAATTATAAACCATATTTATCAAGTTTTTATTGCCTTGAAGATGAAGATTTATAAAATGTAAATATAAAATTGCTACGTATTATTTTAATATGGTCTTTGATGTCATAGAGCCCCTGTCTAAGGGCTTAAACGACGAATTATTTTAAGAACTCTTCCTCTACAGTACCTGTAAACCTTTAATTTTGTTTATTTTAAAAAAAAAGTTTATAGTAAATAATGGATAAATACAAAGTATTAAAAAAATTTATGAATAACTATTGAAGAAAAAATGAAAAATAGGAACAACCGATTTGATCTGCACAGCCGAAAACACCCTGTCTTTTTCCGATTGTATTATGACTTCTTTATCTTTTGTTAAATTGTTATATTGTATTTTTTCTCTATTCTTAAATCACAAAAACTGCGATAGGTTCATCACTTGCTCTACAATTTACACAAAACGTGGATATGTATGTGAGAGGATAAGTGAAACTTTATCGGAGTTCTATATTATGAGAAATGTTTAGAAAAATCTCAAATATATACATTCAAATATTCTATTGAAAAGGGAGTAATATTTTAGAAATATGAAATTTTTGTCATTATTTACCGAAATTCCTGTTAGGCCACTTTTTACAATTCTACATTCTTGATATAATTGAAATCTTGTAAAATTTTAATTCAAAGCTAGATGATAAGCTTTGGGGGATCTAATAACGAAATGCCTATTTGAACTAGGATTTTTGGTGTATCTCATACCTATACTTATCTCATAATATCTCATATTAGACACTTTGATATGATTTAGAAGCCTCATCGGGTGGTTTTACCAAGGTTTTGTGCTGTGTGATTTATCACATCACGCGACTTTTGTTAAGTTCAATGCAAGATAACATAGATGTTAATATAAAAAAAAAATTAACGTTTCGATATCATTATTGATGAATGATAGTAGTTATTAGATTCTTAGTAGGACAACTATATTCATAACAGTATAATGTGTTAAGTAAAATTAATAACATTAATTTTTAAATTTATTCATTTATTGAACAGTAACTCAATTCTCATAAATTAGAGTTTAGATTTTATTAAAAACTTAAACTTGAGCTTGCCCTCTAAAATATAATATCAGAGAGAAGATTAAATAAGACGAGAGATTATTATCTAATTAATCTCAGAGCAGCAGAAAGCTCGTTAGTACTTAAAAAAAAAGTTAATCCTCTTCATACCCCCAGGTAAAGAGTCCCCTGACTAAATTCACTCCCCTTCTCCCTTCGGTGTAACACACGCATAGGTCATTTATAAATATCATTACTTTCGTAAACAATGGTTTCAACTATATAGAACATAATAATATTTTAAATCGTTTTGTTTAAGTTCAAATATCCCCGTTGGTGGAAATATTTAAGCTATGAATGGTAGTTAATTATTTTGCAGTTGATCTATCTGAATTTATTGTAAATAGTCCAGTAAAAATAGCTCAAAGTTTGGCTGTGCTTAGAAGTAGCTGTAAATATATTTATGTCAAGTAATTATTATGTAACATGTTTGAAAAATAAGATGGTAAAAATTTTACCATTCCTCGCCTAAAATTGAAGATTATTTAAAATGGTGACCATATATTTTTAGGTTTATCATCAATAACCCCTAAATTATTAAGAGTAGCTGAAATATCATTATAATCTAATTAATAGTGTATTTAATAAACTTTCTCTATGTATTTCCGAGATATAGTTTTTCCAAAAGTGATATTATTTAAAAAAAAATCAGTAAGGTAGTTAATTCCATTTTAATCTTAGGATTTGCACTACTCGGACTTTATTTTTCTCCTAGGCACCACAAAACTAGGATTTTTTAAAAAATTAAATCATTTTATAAAACAATTTTGGAATCTAATGTAGTTTATGAACTTCACGTTTTAAAAAAGTTTACATACTAGTAATGATAAATGATTTACTTACCATAAGTATTACTGTAAATTTAATTACTCAAAAGGCAAAATTTATGATAATTGATCATAAATCACTATATTATAGATATATTGTTGATCATAAACATCACTATAATTTTTCAAGCTAATGAAGAATTTATCATTACTTTTACTCCATTTTTTTTATTAAGCTAATAATGTTACATTATTTATTACCTATCACATTTAAAAACAAAACATTCTTCCTATTTGAATATAGTATTTAAATTATTCGTTATATACTTTTTATATCATGTTATCTGGATCTATATAGTCCAGCTTGACAGTCTGAATGGATGTTTCAGCCAATGGACGAAGTTAGATTAGTATAAGAAACTTTGAACGAGTTTTGTTATAAGAAATATTACTGAGTTAGAGGGATCTTTTATATTCACAATAACTGTTAATTAAATTTAAAATATGAAATACATATTTAAAATGTTATTATCAATATGATCGTGAAATTTGTTCAGTATAATAATTTAATTAATCAATTAATTTATATCTATATATTTTCTAATTTTTCACTAATTTCGTAATAGGAAATAAATAAGTGAAATTATTTATTCAATCATGATTAGTTATTACTGATGTAAATATGACAATTAAGATTGAATAAAAATGGTTTTTCATGTTTGTAAATGTAAAGTCTCCTTTGAAAATCAAACAGCGTATTATTTCATTATTTTATTTTAGCATATTAGTACCCCGAAGAAATAATTTCAAATTAGCCTTTATAATTTTTAAGACGGTGTATGGTGTATATATACATGACGCTGAGAGAATGAGAATACTGTTGCCGGACTTTCACTGGAAAAAAAAAAAAAAGAAACTGAAAGACAAAATAATTTGTTGGAACGCAATATGGGCAATTCTATTATCTCTTTCCCTTTCCATTCGGTCGAGCGGCAATACCGATACAGCCCTCGTGGGGTATCTGTGTCGGTGGAGTATTCAATTTTTCTATTGTCGGCCACATGTATACTGTAAGAGATATCTTTCACATTTGTATTCTCTCGATACTCAGTCCGCAATGGTATTTGTGTATATGAATTAGGAGCAATTTAGATTTACATCTTTATTTAATAAATAATTTTAAAAACAAGCAAAATAATTTAAGAGGCAATTATAAATTTCTTTAAAGATAACTTTATTGACTTACTTAGTTGACTTAGGAATGACTTGTTTGGTATTTTACTACTAGTTATGTCATATTGTTAAAGTATGTATATATCTCAGATTAAACACCGCCAAAACCACAATACGAGAAAGTGTAATTGTGCCGCAGAAGCTTGTGATGTTTGGCTATTTGGGTTTATTAATTTCTCTAACTCTATTAACTCATAAAATATCTAGTATGAATGTTTTTGGTCAATACTAAATACTTTTTTGTTTTAAAAGTGGTTCAATCTGCATTTTTTTATGTTTATTTAATCAGAAATAATGTTTTATTTATATAAACTGAACTAAAAATAATTATTATTGTGTTGAATATTGAAAATAAATATCTAGTGTGGTGCTTACAACACAACTTCTGCTATAATTTGAAATTAATCTTCCTTAATCCTGAAGAGGTAAGAGAGGACATATTTTTTGCAGGTTAAGAACACATTTTTCTAAATAACAGTAGTAATATAGATTTAAGTGGAAGTTTATGGAGAATCATGGAAAGCGTAAAAATTAAAGGATTGTTTTATGAACTTGACAGTGAGGGCGTGCCATTATGTTTTCCATTTTATCATACTGATAAATGTTTTCGTCACTATTGTTATTAAATAGTTTTTTTTAAATTTTACATAACCTATATTTGAGCCTTTCATATAACAAGATAACTCTATAAAAACATTCTTGGTATTTTCAATATTGATTCAATAACAATTTAGCTTTTGAATAAGTGGTTGGAAGCACAATGTAAGTGCTAGTTTACTGTTATATTTTCATATTTCTTCCGTACTTTGGCAAGAGAACAATCCAGTAAGAGGAAGTATTGCCACAGTGAATTGTATAACAATATATGTTCTGAAACAAGTGAGGGATAATTTCAATTTAAATTAGCGTGGATATGAAAGCGATGCGCGCACCACGTCAGATTTTTATGTTTATATATTGTGCCTTGATATCTAATTTAAGAAGTTCACATAAATAGTTTTTATTTTTTTTTTGTTATTGGTCCATTGTCAGTTTGATACACAACGGGAGTCACAGGAAAATAGAATTTTTAACAAGATCCCCTATGTTTAAGTTTAAAGTAGGTTTGAAAGATTCAGAGTACTATGAGATGTAACTCCGTACTGTAGAGGAAGCCACATGGGAGCAGCTGTTGCCTGTTTGGTTCGAGAACGTCTGCTGTGAAGTTTCAGCATACCTGCAACAGTGGAGTGAATAGGAAAAAACCTTATAATTTTGATTTTTAAATATAAGCATAAGCAACATTAACATACGGCTATGGTATTAATAATTATTACTAATGTAATAATATTATTTTAGTAGTATTGCAAAACAACGAAGCCACCTCAACGAGGCTCCCTCAAAATATTTGTTTGGTTCATTAAATTTAGGACATTCTGAATTGTTATTGTTGAGTCCTGTCACAACTATAAAAAGGTTATTTCTATGAGAAATTTGACTCTTGTTATTTAGTTCGAAGACATTTAAAGACTTAAATTATTTCCCTGGAAGAATCTACTCATTGTTTTCTTCGTTAATAAGCTTACATACATGCAACAATTCCTTGACATAACCGACCTTTCTTATGACATTATCTGCATTATATTAAAGGCTGTTAAAATACTTTGTGCGCTGTTGTTGCAGAGAACAAACTTTGAAACGAATTTTTAGCCTTTGTAATTTCTTAAGCAGATTTATTAGTCCACTCCGTGCCATAAAGAGAATTTTCGTTATAGATTACAACCAGAAAACGTTCCAGAAGTTCTATTAATGAGGAACGGTTATGTTCATTATAGCGCAGTACATTAATTAATATATATTTTTCTAATTGTAGTTCATGTAAATTTAATGTAAGTAGTAATTATATACAACTTATTAATGGATGTTTATAATATTCTTTAATTTTAATTTAAATTGTTGTTAAATAATTTTGAATATAATGAAGAAGGAACCTAACCATGTACAGAATATTGGAACAATATTATGTAGGTAATTATATTGTTTAGATATCTTACGTAATGTAAGATATTGCATAATATCTTATGTATATATTACATAAATAATAAAGGCTATAATGAATTTAATTTAACTTTAATGAAACAATTGATTATTTTGAGTTATAATTGCCAGTACTGGACAAAAGTAATAGTAATAAGTAATTTAAATTTCTATTATTCGGTTTCTATTATTTACACGTAGTAAATACTTTGTTTCAGGTTTCTAAAATTTCAGATTACAGTAATTGATAAGTAATTGTATTTGCAATTACGTTTTGCCACATGTACCAAGCATTATGTTTGAGAAATTTGATGGTTCAACTACGAACAATGGACTTAATATAGGCTATTCCATATATAGTTATCAATCTTTAAAAAGTTAATGATTGAGGAAGAGAGAGGGGGAGGAAGACGATGATTTGCGCAAATATTTTTTTGCATTTTCACTGGCGTGATCCGTGATTTAGTTCTGTGAGTATTTGTTCCTTTTTTTTTTTTTTTTATTTCTGATCACTCATTTGGTAACAGGAGCTGGGATTTTTGTATCAGGTGATGAATTACTCGTATCTAATTAACCTAACAAACTATAATATAATATTTTGTTTTTCGAACAAATTCTTGGTTCAATCATTCTTTATATTACCAAAATAATGTTAATGTTTTTGGAATAGTAATTCATAATTCTGCTGATTAAATTTTGAAACTGAGTTATTCTTTGAAAGGAAAAAAAAATGTAACGAACAAATTTTAATTCTTGAAACGTTAAAAGACAAATGTTTGATTGTACGAAGTTATTCAAAATGGCAAATATGATCGGTTATTGGTACAAATTTGCCTAAGAACCCTTCAACTGTGCAATTATTTGCTTGAATGCGTTGTGGCCGGTGTTGCATGAATTATTGCGTAAACCACTCGCTGTTCCCGAATGCTTCAAGCAACTGTAGCTGATTCAGCCATTCGTCATCGCGTCCTCTCTGTAATTATACATCAAGATTTAACATTCTTGTGCTGCTAAAAACCCAAATTGTTCAAAATTGTGCTGTCAAAACTCAAAATTATTTATTGTTTAATTTATGATATCAATATACGGAAAGCTTGTTTGAATTAAATTCAATTAAAAATTAATCTACATTTATACAAACTTACATAAAAAACTAAACTACTATTAAATCCTAAATGTCTGTTTATAATTGAAGAGCTATAAGGAAGGTAATTATGTTAAATGATTTTATATTCCTATTTTTATCATGACGTAAAATATTCGGATCCAAAAATCATGAATTAACAGGAGAATTTAGAAGGCTACACAATGCCGAATTGAGGAAACTGTACTCAGTAAATATGTATATTGTAGCATTGCGATGAATAAGATGTGCGTGCATGGTTTGGTAGGACTTAGTAACGAACGGATCCCTAAAATGTTAATAAACTCCGAACCGGCTAGTAACGTCCCGTCTACATGGGTAGACCGAAACGTAGATGAGGAAATTGTGTTACGACTGATTTAGTAGATTTGGATTTGAAAGGGCGCCGCTGGACAGAAATTTCCACTCGTCACAACGAAGGGCTAGAGCCGGACTGGAAATTTAAGTTAAAAACAATAACATTGAACGTTCTCTATAACAAGCTTATTTTAGAGGGTACCTTTTCGTAGTTACCCAAACCGTTGGTTAATACTATTCCAAGAACATTCGTAACTTTCGTTAACTTGTTAAGGTTGAATTAGACTCTTCAATCCATTGTTTAACCTCAAATTTGTCAATTCAAGCTGCAAATTATTTAAGGAAAAAAATAATCATTAAAAAATATCAAAATCAATACAAGCCTACAAACCAATTTAGTTCAAGCATTAAATTTTATATAACACATATCAATTTTTTGCCCAAAAAGAGTAAAACGTGCAATGGTGTGGAGAAAAACTCGAAACATGCTACATTGTGGAAATCCCTAAACGTGTAATTTTGTGCTATATATGATATATGAAGTGTTATTTGAATGTTGTTTAAGCAATTTTCTGTGAATTACTGAATATCTGTTATATCTGTTGAAATAGATTTGGAAGCTAAGAAATAAAAGTGCAAATGCTCACAAATCCGGTCTCTACATATGACTTTTAGATTGATTTTATTGTTGTATTTTAATTTTTATCTAATATGGAATAAATATATGATAAATTACAGTTTTTCCTTTTATGAACTCCGGACTAACCGGCTCTCCAAATTAACTCGCGATTTTTAGCGAGACGGACAAGTGCTTAATTTTAGTCGAATATACAATTTCATTGTTAATGTATAGAAGTATATTTGAACGCATATAAATATTTCAATCATAACATAAAAAGAAAGCTTCAAAATTATATCCTAGAATTTCAACATTTTTAATTTAATAGATTTGAATAAATTGGCACAAGGTCTAAACATATTAGATATTATTATATCTGGAATTGTTGAAATTGGCTACAATAGAACATGACTCTGACGAAGTAAACCTTGACCACCTCTCAATTGTACTGCAATTATATAACCAGTTTTGACGAGGTATTTAAAAAATATTGCAGGACATTTAAATCTCTAGGAAGTCTGATTTATGTTTGTTTATCTCATTCCTTTCTTTCACGTAGTTAGAATACGACTGTATTGACTAGGATAAATGATTATTTAATTTATTATAAATATTAGAAGCAATTAACCAAATCGTTTCATTTTTTGATTACATATATAATTCTTTTATCATGATAAGATATATCTCGCTGTGGTTAACTTCACCGACTTCTTGAAAAATGGCGCAATTCATCTAATTAATTTATTAATTTAAATAATATTTTCCTTTTTATTTCTAATCCAGGATCAGAATTTTCTAGTAGCTAACATTAAAGGCTTCTTAGTGTTGTGTCGTATTCTAACATCTGTGCGTAGGCGAGCTATTCGTGCGTGTACGGTGACCTTTTCTCCAAATTTTTATTCAAATCTCCGGCTAGAGAGTGTTCAGAAATATGTTGATCTTTACCCCATGTTTCTCGCAGCATGGTGGTTTATTATTGGAAGTCTTTATATAATCGAGATCCTCTATCTCGATGTACACATTTCCCTACCTGATATTGGTTAAAAAAAAAAATGTAGCTGCAAAATTAATTAAATCTTTTTTTTCCGATATGAACAAAAACTGTGTGTGTGTGTGATCCTGTTTTTTTCCCCGCTCCATTACTAAGTGTAGTTAAATGCGCATACTCAGATTGATTATAAATTTATACAGTTTAATAATGATTACCATGTACTGTCAAATACTTGTTTTCATTTATATATTATTAAAAATTAAACATAATATTTTGTTAAAATATATTTTAGGAAATACATAAATGCCACTCTTATATAGTTGTTGAGTAAAAAGATATTTTGAACTTGAATCATGTAGTTCCTTTAAGAATAAAAAAAGACAATATGGTTGGTGGTGCGGTCAAAATATAACACAAATAAGTTGAAGTATTTAACTTAATCGTGCCAACGTTTCGGGCAGAACTTCTAGACTTCATCAGGGCTAAGAACAGAACAGAAAAAGGAAATATAAACAGAATGACATAAAGTAAATAATTGTACTGAATGGAATTAATAAAATTAAACTTTCCATTCTGTACAATTATATCCTTAACGTCATTCTGTTTATATTTCCTTTTTTATTTTGTGTATTCATTGGTTGTTATATTGTTCTGTTCTTAGCCCGAAATTCTGCCCGAAAAGTTGGCAAGATTAAATAAGTTGCTTCAACTTATTTGTGTTATATTTTGACCGCACCCCCAACCATCTTCTCCTCGTATAAGTCATCCATTGTCAACTATCTCTCATGATAATAAAAAAAGACAGATCATCCATTATATTCGACGTCCATCGTTTTATACGATGTGCATCGAGCTTAATAACTTACATTTTTATTCTAGTTATCGGTCTTTAAGGTATCAAATTCGAGATATCAAGGTCAAGGATCATGAAACATCGACTAATAGAGGCTTTTAATGAAAAATACACTGCATGTAGGTTTGAATGAATGAACAACGAGAAATTACTATAAATGGTTTCTTCGAAAGCATTTTTTTTTCTTTTTCCTTTTTTCCGATCCCTCTAAAACAGAAAAGAAACAGTGAATTAGTGAATGCTTTACTGTGAAAAAAGGAATAAATCGTGTTTGGTATTACCTTTTACCATCTTTGGTATTTTAAGGTTACCTATAATGTTTATTTGTTACTTGTGAAATATCCATTCTAAATGGTACTATTTTTAAAATAAAAAGCATTTATATACTTACATACATATATATTATTTCTGTGGCGGTCATGAGAACTAGATTAACTAGACTTAACCAATTTAAAAGACGTCCTGAGGACTGTTTACACTAGCTAACTCAATTTTTAGTCAATTCGACTTAAATAGTTTTTCAGGACCGCCACAGATTTATGATTCAAAATTTTCATCTTGCTTTATAGATCTAAACCTATATATGATGTATTTGTTTCTTTCAAATAATAGCATTTTGCCTAAAGAAATTTTTTGTATTCTTTTTTAGACTGTTCCAATCTAGATGCTTAATAACTCCTTAACATGTTCAACCCTGAACAGATTTATATCTGTTGTTATATTACAGATATATGGTTGTTTAATTAAGTCTTTATAGAACATTTTGTTATGAATTCGGGTTATGTTTTATCTGAAGTGTTCCTAATACCTTCTTAAATTATTATAATACAACTTCAGTTTAAATAAAAATAATGGTTCCATTTTTTATTTTAACTGTACTATTTCATCCAATGTGCCATCTGTATTTTATTTCTTAATTACTATATTGTACTTAATAATAATAATATATTTATTTATTTTGGAGGTAACTCCCATAGAAGGTTTAGCAAGTACAATAAATGTCTTTTGTATAAATACAAATATTGATATTGAAAAAGAATTAGAAATTAACAATGGCTTAT
>NW_027106076.1:52730-63266 GCF_000696795.3 Halyomorpha halys | reverse complement strand
CAATTGAAAAGGAATTGTAGGTCGAAACGTCGGCATAAAATAAATAAATATGGTTTTGTTTATTTATGTTGTTATTTGCTGACCGCACCCCCCGACAAACTTCTCCAATCATTAATCTACGGTCAACTATCTATACCTCATTATAGAATCATGTTAATTTGATAGAAAAGTCAATAGTCAATTGTTTGTGACAGATTTCCCAAATCGTTTTAGGGGCCTCTAGGAATTTTTTTTTCTTTAACTGTTAAAATAAAAGGAGTTTCAAAATTGAGGGACGATTTTTTTCATTATATATGAAATGACACTGTGCAATAATTATATTATTGGTAGTGCTGAGTGCTTTGGCCAAAACATTTAATAAATAAATGGATGATTTCAATATATCTGGATTATCTCTATAGGAAGTCTGGTGAGTCAATTCATAAAAAAATTATTTGAGGTTAATGACTTCCAGTTTAATGAAATTTTTTTTTAAAACATGGTACGTTTCGGGACCACTGTCTCATATCACTACTCAGAATGATGGCTGTGGTAAGGAGTAGTGACGATGCACTAATTGTGATATGATTTCCTACAGGAAATTATGAGGTTAAAGTACCTGAATATGGGACAGTGGTCCCGAAACGTTGTACCATGTTTTAATAAAAAAATTCATTAAACTGGAAGTCATTAACCTCAAATAATTTTTTTATGAAATATATTGAATAGTTTTTTTTTTCTGGTTATGTTTACCACCGATAGTTCAACGTCCTCTATGTTGAACGCTTTGAAGAAATAAGTTGCAGGTTTATAAGACGGTCGAGGAAAGCTCATTGAGAATAAGTGCCCAAGCTCGTTGGATGGTCTATTGTATGTTTCCTCAGTCTTTTAGGTGCCGTCTATTTAATGCCCTAAAAACTTAATTCAGGTTGCCTTTAGAAGAAGGCAGTACCTGAGGGCCTGAAAGGGCCGTGAAAGGGGTCTCGCTTCGCCTGGCATTGTCCCCCCTCAATGAAATGTGGAAATAATTTAGGAAGAGGCCCCGGTGTAATATTTCCAGTCGGCCGTGCGCATCTACTGCTCTATGTCTTCATACTTCCGTTAGGCCTGCTCAACATCACTCCTTTCTTAAAATAGAAAAAAAACAAAACAAGCGTAACTAGCGATAAACATGCAAATAATAAATCTACTGGTCATTTTGTTAACAAACTAAGACTACTATATTATGTCTTTTTTAAATGAACTATGTTGTTTTCATTACATATATTACGATTTAAAGGTTGTATTTATTTGTATTTCATAAATGACCGTCATTACTTATCCCCAAAACTTGTATTGTTTGAATGGCCGCACATAGTTTAATATCTGCCTTAGTTGTCCGGACGCAGACTTCTTCGGGTTGTGGACCACTGGTTATAAAGCAGTGCTAACGTTTTTGATAGTTATGGTTCTACTATTCTCGATCAATCGCTTTATATAACCGTCATCTATTTTGTGTAAAAAAGTTTATTACAAATAATATTTATCAATTTATATCGCTTTGTATTTTGATCAATTTCTAAAATGATTGTTGCCTTCCTACAAACAGTTATATTCTTATTTCATCACTTTTCATATTTAAAAATTTTCTTATATACAAAATTTAGACACTTTTACACTCTCCAAAACCTACCTTTACCAGGTTAGAACTCTGTCATTAGCAATTCTAGTGCTGAATATATTTTATCTCTCCTTTGTATCAGTTTTACTAAATTTTTATTTCTTCCACATTTATATAGACTAACTGATAAATATAGTTATTTTTAAATCTACGGATTTGGGCTAGTTGGCAATAGGACATTTTAAAACTTAGACAAATCAATTTTGAAGTGTGATAGTAGAAATATATTGTTATTGTAAGAAGTGATATGTTGGTATAAAGGTAGTGAGTGAAAAGGATAAAAAATATTTGTGTTTTTATTTTGTAAACACAAAAAAACTTGGCTTTCTTGTTTTTTTTTTTATTTAAAATAGAGCTTAGTGACATGGAAGTCAGGACTACTTTTATTTTAAAATCAGGTCAGTTATTCGATTTATCTGCTTCAGTTATATCGGTATAATATACTTCAATTAAGTACTAGATTAACAACTTAACAACGTTATGTATTCATTCTCAATATAGCTATCAGGGCAGTACTTCTTTCTGCTAAGACTAAGTTTACTTTTTTTATAATTTAAAGTTATAAACGTCTTATCCAAGTTTCACAAGATTTGGTTTAATTGCATTTTTACATGTACCATCTTCATTGGGCTAACAACTTATTGCATAAAATATTTCTCAAAACTCCATTGTGTTTATTGAGCAGATTTCCAAAAGCAAATCACCCTTATCCTTATTGGGTAGTAAGCACAAGAAGGCTGTTTTGGGAAATTATTCACAGGACACTAGCTTTGTCCAAATTTCGGGGGGATACACTAGGACCCTTTTCCCTTCCTGCTCAGTGAGTACAAGGGTTCTTGAACTGGGCCTCAGCTAAGTGATGCTGAACACAGCATATTCCTTCCTCTTGCGCCCGCACCACAGGACAGCACGCTGCCTCGGCACGTACCCTGTCCATATAATATATTTTGACCCCTTGTCAGCCTTGCCCTCCTCTGCGTTACATGAAAGTCTTTCCTTCATCTCAGTTTCCAACAATTTAGTAAGTCTTATTTGACTTCTATCAATACCTCCAGCATTCAACTGAAGAATATTTTATGAAGCTTTAAATCAAGTACTCTAATCCAGATTGTTGACAGTATCAGGAATACTTCTCGCAAAGGGAGGATAAGCACGTTGTATCACAGACTTCTATGGAACTTTTTTTGGTGATACTAAAAATATTAGGCTCGTATTTATCGGTTCTTATTGCCTGGAATCTGAAAACAAAAATTTTATGTAAATTTAGATATTTTTTTTACAATATTGTATTCCGCCTTTGCTCTGCGTGTGTTCAATTCTTATTATATACCAATCGTTTTGTTTTTTCTTGAAGAATGAGAACAAAACATTGTTTATCGTAATAAGTGAGTTTAAATGTACCCAAAATTGCAAAAACTAAAACACACATTTAGTAAAGTAGACCAACAATTATTTTTGGAATTGGAAAAATTAAGCGCCGATAATGAGCACCGATGCAAGAATATATTGGGAAGGGCTGGATTGGATACACAACCTTAAGTAAATCATACTTATTTATAGCGCTTTATATGCTTTATGAAATCGTTCAAGATTCATATAAAACCCTTAAATTTTTGTAAAATGCTGTTCCTGAATCTTCACTACTTTTTTTTATTTTAAGACTTTAAATGTTGATAATTCTAAGAATTGTATAAATGTAAAATAGTATGTTAATATACTTTTCAATACTTTGAAACCTAAAAAAAGTATTGTTGTAGTAAAGACTTAATTTAGTCTCCAATCCAATTTTTATGGCATTGTCGATTTTCTGCTTGTCATCTTCGGTAAAGCGCAATAAGAGTCTTTTCTCTCCGGTCACTTTCGAGCACTTTACCTTTGTGATAAATTGATCAATCTCAGTTATGTCAACTTCTTTCATCTCAGACTTTCCAATGCAATTTGCCCTTCGCATTTTCAATATCCTTTGGACTTGGCGAAATATATTCTCTAAATATTTATTTTATCGAAATAAAACGAAAAGAGAGGACTTCTTTTTAACAAGGTTTTCCGATTCTTTTTTAACGACGGGATGGAGATGTAATTTCACAATATTCTATATTAAAATAAACCTGATATTTGAACTACTACTTTATCTCAATTAAATTAATTACCACGACTCAAATCACTTTTCAGGTTTTGACCAGTTTATAATTTATTCATTCATGGAACAAAACTATATTCTGGACCTTATTGTTTCTCCTATTATTGGCAGGGAAGTTATAGAGCATTCCAGGAATTCTTGTAGTTAATTAGGGGTGGTCCGGGGTGACGCAAGCTTTAGGTTGAAAATTCATTGCTTAATATTGACCCAAATATGTTTGGAAATCATGCAATAGTATTATTGATCAATTAGAATATAAATTATATAGAGTTAAATTAAATTTTACTTTTTTAATTAATTTTTATCTTTTTATGTAATATCTATTAATAAAAATAGCATTTTTGAATATCTAAAATTAATCACAGAGAAAGATAATTTATTACATAAGAGTTTTTAAATAGCATTTACATCAATCATCTGAAGAAGAAAAGTGATTCTTATAGAGTAATATATTTTAGGTTATTCATCACAAAATAAAACGGATTTTTATACAGTAATATCACTGAAATATGCACCTAATAAAAATGAAGATCTTGGGTCAAGAATATGGTAAACCAAATGTCATGAATGTTTCAGCAGAACAGTTTGGAAAAAAATCTACAATTATTTTTTAAATTTTTATAAAGGTCATATTCTATTATAGGTAAATATTTTGGAGTTATAGTGTCAGACAATTTAGCCTAATATATATCTGGATGAATAATAAACTAAGAGGCATTTTGCACATTAAAAAAAAAGAAAGTAATTTTTATTAGCCTTTTATTTTATTTCATCCTACTAACTTATCTTACCTGTATCGTGTTGCCTACTATTTTTAAGGGGATGTAATATACTGTAAAATGATCCACATCTCATATCTGTTGCTTATTTAGGAAAGCTGCGGCAATTCTAAAACTTGCTGTTCTCTGTCTTTTGGCCCATTTGTGAGGAGTTACAGCTCTTGAATTCAAAAACAAGTCGACATATCTCCATGAAAGTTCACAGTTTTCCAAGTCAATTACTATACAACATCTGTGCAAAATTTGAAGAAACTCTGAGCAGATAAGGTTCAAAAGTGTGTTAAGTTGACGTGGAATAATCCAGATAAAAAAGCAACAATTCCAACAAAAATTTATATAATCATTAGTTATTCTAATTAGTGGAATGGTTCTCTGTCTCAGATGCTGTGCGATATGTTTCGCCAGTGTCATGCATAGGGATGATCATGCTATTGAATCACTAGGCGTTTGTAAATAAGTTGAAAACGTTTCATTTTATATTTAAATGACGTAAAATATAAAAATACTGAATTTTAAATCGTGGGTTATCAATTTTTTATTAGTTGAGTTTTGAATTTTCTTGATTATATTTACTGGTGTTCAAAACATTTTATATTTGATTGCTTGAGTGAATGTTATTCCTTAAAAACTACTGAGGGAAGTAATTATTCAAATCGTATTAATAAATTAATAAATCTATAATCGTATTAACTTAATTTGGGCAAAATATCCTATAATTATGATTAATTCAAGTATTTGCCTTAACCTAGAAAGATTGTTAGATTTATAGAAAATGGAAGTTGTAACAAGAATTTTCGTTTTCTAAGATCTAGGCGTTAAATACTCTGTATTTTGCAAAGCTTTTTATTTTAGCTCCTTATGCAGTTACTACATAACTGTATTTATTTTACTTTCATAGTTAAAGTTTGTTAAATTTGGTCAGATTTAATATGATAAACTTAAAAAGAAGTTTAGGAAGATAGTCAGGGTTGCGGTCAAAGGAGAAACAATAGTTTACAACTATTTATTTTCCGACTATTTCTAATTATTTAAAATTATAGTAATTTTATTAATTTATTGTTATTATTAATTTTATAATTTTAAAATTATAGTAATTTCACCTTTGACCGCAACACTGACCATCTTCCTATACATCAATTTTTACGGTCAACTATATATACATATATTTAAAAAGCAGTATTTTATTTTATTTGTGTTAAATTATTATTTCTCTTAAATATAAGAAGATGGTCAGGATTGCGGTCAAAAAAGAACAAATAGTTTATTAGTTAGTTAACTATTAATGTCCGACGTTTCGCCCCACTTTGCAGGGCTTCATCTGGGCTATTATTTCTCTTATTCACAGCATCCACTTGAATTCCACTAAAGCATATCGTAATGAATATAGTTAATATTGTGAATTATATTTGGTTCATCATCACGATTATAAAAAAAAAAGAATTGAGGCCTCTTGTTGTAATGAATTAAAGTACTTTCATTGATTAATTAACTTCTTCTTCTTCTTCTTAACTTTAAGATGGGCTGGAAGGACATTACCAATCGAATCCAAAATGGATTAGGCTAAGCAAAGGTTATTGGACGAGATAATTAGTGGCGTAACGGACACCAGTTAATGACTGCAACTGTCTTCTAACTGGCTGAGGAGGCTGTAGTGTATTGGGGCCTCTACTGCGTTCTAGAACCGGTTCTTGTATCCGAGGCCGAATCTTGAAATGGGGTCAACCAGTCTCTGCGAATCTTCCTCGCTTTGTCTTGTGGGAATGTATCTTGTGGATGTGGGTACAAAAATAAATATTTCTGTAAAAAAATATTTTATCGATTTTGTAAAATATAAAAATAAATAATAATCGTTGTTTAATGAATATTGTCTGCCAGTAAATCTGATACATGTTGTCAAAAATCAATATTAATGTTTCTACTTACTTTCACTAATTTATGTATGAAATATGTAGTAAGGGGAAGTATTTTGTATTAAAATTTCTAATTCCAGTATTCAACGGAAATCCAAATAACCACGTCTCCCAAAAAGGTCTGTGTTTATGTGTATGTGAACAGTCTAGATTGAAAATAAAAACTCTTTTGTAACTGAAATAACATATTTAAGGTAAGTACATGACTTTTACGATTTTTCCCCAAAAACTTTACCAACCGGAAGTGCCACTTTATGGTATCGATTTTTCACTTTTTTTTTTCTCTCAAGTTCTTACAATTTTGATTGAACTGGGTATATCAAGTAATCTTTAATATCAGCAGTGCCTCACTAGAATAGTTAAAAAGGGTTTGAATGGCGCATTTTCAAAAAAATGTCTACTATAAAGTATCTTTAATTTTGTTTATTGGAAATAATTTATCATTTTGCGTTGTTAAGGACAATATAAAATGTATAAATATCAACTATGAAAGAATTTGATAATTAACTAAAGAAGAAAAGCAGAGTAATAGAAATAGCAGTTTAAACTGGACAGCCGAGTGTGTCCGATTCCTGCCGATCGCTGGCATATGTACACGGCTTTGTTTAATTTCGTTAAACTGTTGTATTCTAGGCAGGAACAAAATTGATATTCGTTAAATGCGAAGTTTTATACTAATTAATGTTTAAAATAATGTTTTAAAACTTTCCACTCTAGATTTTTTTTTGTTTTACTCACAAAAAGCCCCACGGCTTGAAAGTAATTATAAGTTCAAAATTTAGTTATTAATTTTTCGTCAATGGTTCTAATAATAATATTTATGTTAACATATGAACTATAATTTAAAACTAGATATAAAATAATGTATATGCCTATAAAAAACTCAATATGCATATTAAAAACTGTATATGCGTTTAAAAAACTGATTATGCATCTAAAAAACTTAATGAGCATATATTGTTTATAATGAATAGATACATATTCTGTTTTAAAAAATCATCAAATGTTTTATAACAAATTAATATTTTCTTTTCTTACATCCCTTATTTCTTATATACTTTCGTTTTCATTGTTTTTATTCATATCATTATTACGTCTGTTTGTTTTAATTATAAGTTGTTCTATAGATGTGTTCTAATTTAATGCCTCTCCTAATTAAGAGAGTAATGATTTGAATTTCAACTGAAGGAAACCCTTTGAAGGGATGAAGCGTTGGGTTTCAACGCTGCTATTGTTTTGTGAAGTTAGTTAATTGTTTTGTTAAGCGATTTCATCACTCTGTCCCTTAGCTATCATAAATAAAGTTGAATATGAAAAAAAATCAGGTAAAATCAATATTTGCATGTTTACTTACAATATACCTACTACAAAAATCGAATTCATTCATCACTATTTATCGAGCTTTTTTCTTTTGTTTTATGTATTCGAAAAAAAAAATGTTATTAAAAATCCAAAGTTGTTGCATTTTGAGATATAGTATTAATTATGTAGATGTAAACTAATCAATTAATTATTTTTCGGCAGCGTAGTGGCGTTTATAAATTATTTGACCAAGTACTAATTACTCATTGTTGTTTTATATTATAAACAAACAATCTTGTTATTGTGCAGCACACGAAATATCCTCTTAATTTCTTTAATTTTTTTTTAGACCATGTTAGGGTAGATTTTTCAGCATAGAATCAAATGATTTGTTTTATCTTCGTTTACTTGCAAGCCTATTTCCTCTGCTTCTCTTAGTAGAGTCTTTCCATGTCATCTTAGTTACTTCGGAGGACCGCAATGTTTTCCGTTTACACCATAGTACAGAAAATTACATAAATTGTAATCTTTCCAGATATTGACCGAACAGAATAATCTCAGAAGCAGGAAAAATTTAAATTGATTTAATAATATGGAACAATTTTACGAGTAAAAATCTAGACAATTCTTACGTTCTGAAAAGTATAAATAACCAACTACACTTGTTTAAACCAGATTGAATTTGGAGATGATTCAGATGTGTTTGTAAGACATGCAAATTTTTATTTAGATATTGTAATGAGAGATCTGTCAGGATCCAATGTGAAATGAAGAAATGTAAATTTGTTCCATATAGGGTATGAGGTCAACTAAAACCCATTTTTTTAACGTGTTCGTACTTGGCTCTGCACAGCTTGAGCCCGAGAAGATATACCACATAAAGGAACTATAAGTATGTAGTTACTATCGTTAGATGAACTATCTGATTGAAACTTAGCTTTAGAGATTATTTAGTCTTGATATAAATACTATTCATATATTTATTTATAATTCAGGAATCTTCTATTATTATTATTCTATCGAATTTATAATTCGTTTAAGAATTCAGGAATCTTCTAGAACAAAACAGACACAATTTGATATTATGTTCAGCATTCTCAATTAAAGTAGTTATTATCTGACTTATTAATATGTAATTTCGATCTCAACTGTCATTTGAGGGATCTAGATGAGCCCTGAAGAAAACCTACATCATGTGTCGAAACGTCGGGAGAAAATAAATAAATAGTTAATAACTCTCTTATCTGACTTGAGCATCTTCTTCACATTTACTTAAGGTCAATCATTTATATATATTAGGGGTGGCCAACTTCTCTGTACACAGATCTACTTTTTATCATAGGCGTAGTCTTAAGAGGAAGGAGTGTGAAATGCATACTATGTTTATACACTGTGTTTCAGTATCAGTTGCATTCCAGTGAGGTATGGGTAGATAAGTAATGTATGTTTTCAAAATATTTTTTTTTATTTTTTAAATCACTTATTAAGTTTTCGAGATATAGGCTCACGAAAGAAATTAGGGAAATCTCCCGAAACGTTGCTGTATGATATGAAATAAACTAAAACTATTATAGTTTAATAAGGAAGAAATTGTGTCATTCACTAAATCCATATAATACCATAAGAATCTTCCAGTTAAAGGATTATTAAATTTTGAAAGAAATTAAATTTCCAGACTCAACTTGCGATGGCAGCATTCCGTACATGTGTTACCTAAAAAATTCGATTTTCCGACAATTATTAAGATAGATTTTTACTAACTTAAAATTCTTTTTAAGTTTAAGTTGTAGTACTGTTTGTTCGTAAATATGAAAAGTTGTTATAAAGCTGTAGAGTATGGCTCATGATTTGATTTCAATATTTTTCTTTCGCGTTCATTTTTGGTCAGGAAATTGTATCCTGAAAGAGTAATACGAATTCAATCGCTCCCTGAGTAAAAATCGTACTGAAGATTTACGGCTTATCTACCTACGTAAAAAACAACAGCACTAATTATTTAAAGGGGCAAAAAACTCACATCCAGAGGAACTAAAAGGACATGGATAGTTAATAACTTTTGATTGATATTAAATATGTCTGCAACATATCTTGTTTAACATATTTATATTTAAAATATGAAACATATTTACAACTTGCTTGAAAATTTTGTCTTCTTCACTCGTTCTCCTGATATATATAGTTTCTACTTTATAAATTTTAGTTACTACTGGGTAGTTTCTCTACATCCTGTATCATATCATTCATCATGTCATTATGATCAAATTTATTTGTATTTTTTATACAGTTGTAAAAAGAAAAAAAATCAGAATAATAAAAAAAATCGATACCGTTCGTTTCGTCATTTGAAATAAAATGAAATACAGATCGTTATTGATGAAGGTTACAGCAATATATATTTAGGTTTTTACGAGCCGTTGTTTTTTTATAATTTCCTATTACAATTATTAGTGCAAGATTGAAAAAAAAAGTTATAAAGCCAATTTGTATAAGTATTCTTGTATGGTGTCTATATTAATCCTGGATGCATCTTAGTTACTCTTGTGTAATATAAATAGTTTTTTACAATTAGTTATTTACTTAGGAATACTTTTAGTTTTTTAAGTTGGTTAAATTAATTAAACTCCCTATAGGACAGAGATATGATAGGTCTTAATACTGATTTGTAGAGTTTCAATTTATTTTTTGGGAGTATGTTTGATTTTTTATTGAAAAATGAGAACATTTTACACATTATTTATCTTGCCTTTTCTAGTTTTACATTGATAT
>NW_027106076.1:46907-51940 GCF_000696795.3 Halyomorpha halys | reverse complement strand
ATAATACCACACAAAATATTTGAACATTGCTCGAGTCTTCTGGACCACCCAGCATTGATGACTATGTAGGAATAGGAAGTTACCGTTGCCTTTAAGTTTCTAATCTTAAAAATGCTTTCGAGTCATGGTCTTCAATAAGGTCAAGAGACTAGAAGCCATTCGAGAAGTGGCGTTTTATATATTCAGTCATATTAATATATATTTTTTGGACTACAACGTACATGAAGAAATTTGATCATTTGAAGTTTTCTGCTGATTAGTGCATGATTGTGAAATCCTTAGTGTACATTAAATTATTCTATTACTGGCTTTTGATTGGGAATAAAATTAGAAATAAAAAGATTATTTTGTTATAGGTAAGAAATCGCTTACTTTGGCATGTATAAGTAGTTCATAAAATTTTACGATATATATAGCGTGATAATATAAATTCGTCTGCGTTGTATTCATTTTCCACCTATTAAGTTTTAAGAACGAGAAAGATTTATTTCAGAATATCAACTTAATGGTTAAGTTCTCAAGTAAGAAGTCAGAACTTGAAGAACAACTTAGCACTTCATTCTTATTTTATATTTGCTATGGGCCGCTATAAATCTTTTATGAAAGTATACTTTACTACTTGACGTGTTGGATGAAGGATAACATTTCTGTTTTAGAAAACTTTTGCTTTCGGCCTATCTCTTAGTATTTCTTCTTTTTCAATATGCTGGTATCTGAAAGTCTATGTTGGAAGATTGTTTGTTTATCCATTCCGGATTAGTTTTCATAAACTAATTTAATGCCTTTGACTACGAACAAAGCGGATTTCGTAACAGTAATTTATACATATATATTGTTATGAAATAATTTTTTCTATGTTAAATTTTTGTATTTTTGATGATGTATCCTGGAACGATCGCCAATTTTGTTTTGTCTATTATATTAAATTTATTTTTACCGTTAAATCCAGAATGAGCCACTCATTATTTATAATGAAATTTGGATTAGAAAAAATATCTTTATTTACAAAATGCAGGGTAAAAGATCTAAATGTAAAAATACTAAGTTTAAAATAAATAAATATAATTATTACAGAAGTTCCAGGTATTATTCGCAACTTACTCGTACATAAAAAATGTGTATATTTATTTAGCTTGCTTTAATATTGAACTTAAAAACATTCTAAATACACATGTTTGTTTCTCAAGTGGAAAATCTATATTTATAAAAACTTGACAATAGAGTAAACTAGAACAAATAGGTTAATGATTTGAAAATGTTTTATCTGTGCCGAGAAACTATTTTTTTGTGTGAATGAAACTATTGTTATATCGACTCTCAAAACTCTTAAGAATCCTTTAATCATATTGAATTGGATTCATACATATTAGTTAATTAGATAATGCATCTGAATGTATTTTAATACCTATGATATACTAATTAAAATATTATTGTACCTATATTTTTAAATAATCACTAAAGTAAGATTCTAATATAAATTTTAAACGTCATAGATAAGAAGATAGTAGACCGTATGAAGAAGATTGGAGGAACATAGTCCGGATGGTGGACAAAAAATGTATAAAATAATGACAAAAACTATTTATTGTTAACCGACGTTTCGTCCCACTTTGCAAGGCTTCATCAGGGCTGATAAGAATGAGGTTCTGCTACCAACTGATAGCTGCCAATAAATTTTTTTAAAAATTATTTTGATACCTTTATTGACCGCCACCAGGACTATCTTCCTCTAATTTAAACTTTATGTTCGCTAAAATACTTTAAAACATCTAATTATTATACAATATAGTAATTATACCCTCTTGGTCACACAAAACCAGAATATATAGTTATCAAATATTAAAAATTTCCTTTTTACCATTCACGTTTACATTTTAATGATTATATTTTGTCAAAGGCTACAAACTATGTATTCAGTTATCCTACTACTTTCATGAATTTAAAAATATCTCTACAATTTTTTTAAAAATGCAACCAAAACTTATAAAAAGAAAAAAAAGCACTCTTAGGATATTATTACTATTAATATTAATTATAGCTAATCTTATCACTGTTACTGATACTGTAGGCTTTCCACTACATCCATGAATATGAAAATATCTCTACAATATATGTTACTATGTGACCGAAAACATATAAAAAGAAAAGAAAGGTTACTATTACTGTTAGAATAAACAAAATCATTCAAGTATCTGAAATAGCAATAAATAACTAATCTGTCAAGATTTCAATCCAGATCACATAAATGCAGAACAGAGACAGCATATCTCACTCCATTATCCTTACGGATATAAACCTCAAACTCTCAAAGCAGTTCAACATATCAATGGTATCACATAATAACCTCATCACTGTCTTTTTTGGTATAAATTATTTTATATAATTTTTTCCTCTTATCTTATGAAGTTCTGTGATCTAAACATTGGCAGAAATCGATTTGAAAGCTAGAGGATTTAGGCTAATCATTTTCAGTCAGGTTAGAAAAAAAAAGGAAAGAAATTATTAAAATGTGAGAACAGTCCCGAGTTTTTATAAGAGACCATCTGCATACTAATGTTTTTTATTTTTTTGTATTTATGAATATATTTCATTTTGGATATATTTTTTTTTTGGGGGGGGGAATTATTTTTTATTATTAAATATCACTCTCAAACCACATTAAGCTCACCATATTTCAATATAAAAATAGCTAAAGCACATCAAAATTTTATTTTATATCTTTTTTACATTATTGTAACGTTTCAGCCGTGATGTAATATATGCTGAGCTCCTAAATAAATTTTAAATTTTCAAGTAAACACTGATTTCAGATTTAACCGCATCCTGTAGTTTCATATTTATTAATTACTTTTTTTGGTTTTCTTGTTTATTATTTATATTATAAATTACTTTTCGGCCTCACAAGAAATATTTTTGAAGACCAAAATTAAACATTTCACTTATTTTGTTTTCAGATTAAAATTGGTATTTACTTGTGTGAAGTTGAGAATCAATATGTATTTTCTAAGGTAGGATTAGTTTCCATTTTATATAACAAGGTCACGCGGTGAGGAAAATAAAAGAACAAAAAATCAAACATGAGAAAGAACGCGCAAAATACCTGGCAGTATTGTGATGACCTTGTCCTACCAATGACAACTTGCCTTAACTAATTCATTGCTTAATGCCTGTGAAATGAGTCCAGATTGTATTTTGCAGCTTTGTCTTCTGGAAGGATTTATGGGACATCGGCTGAATAATGAAGTGTTTATTTGTATTATGTGAACAATCCTGCCTCCATGAAGCATTTGATTCAGGGGAATTTTGGCTTCCAAGATTATTAGGTTAGGTGCTTTTACGTGGGTAGAAATATTAAAAATTATAGAGTATTTATGTCAAACGATAGGGAAGTGACGGCCGTGCGGGTTGGGGCGCATGTCCCAGTGCGCTTAGTTCGAAACGTTGTGGGATCGATTCCCATCTGGGGCAGTTAACATTCATTTTCCGGCTGTCCCGAAGAATGAATATTGACACTCCCACCTTGGTTAGTACGTGGTGGCAAATCAGGTAGCCGTCAGGAATTGGCAAAAGGACCACTAGGCCACCAGATTTGTTCCCCCCGCCAAATACCAGTACCACTTTGTCAAACGATAAATATAAATAAATAAGGTAATTTAAAACAGAACAGGTAACCTTTTGGTCGATACTTTCAGCCTTAAATGTTTTCTCCTTTAGCTCTCAATGAATATCAAATTAGCAAGATTGGAATAACTGTAAAACAATGCACAATTTTCCACGTTAAAAATATTTACATATTTTATGAATAAAGTATTCTTATATATACATGTGAATAGTAGATAAATTTTCTCCTTAAGTATTAGGTTTCGCATTCCGTACTTAGGCTTTTTTTTTCCCTCTAAAACAGAATAAAAACAATTTGGTTAAACAATTAAGCAATTTTGAGAAATGATAAGATTTTTTTATATGGTGTCTGAAAGTTAGACTTTCTTTTTTTTTTTTTTTAGTGACCTGTTATAATTTATCTATTAGTTTATGTGAATACCATAATTTACCTATATGTATTGAGATAGCTCATTCCTTGTCTATCACGAATTATCCCTAATGATGCTCTACAAAGTAGCTATAGTTTTTCTGTCATTTTGTGTACCTTTTATTTACCATTACCTTGACCATCTTTCTACAATACAAAATTTCCTAAAATCAGCTTTTTATTTTTTTTTAAATAATAAAAATGTTTCCCAAACCCTCCAAGCCACTTGAATATCCATCATCTTACCTTCCTATTTCACTCCTACCCATTATGGGCAAAATCTTAGAAAAACTCTTATTAAAACGCCTTTATTCAATCCTTGACTCATATCATGTTATTCCTGACTACCAGTTTGGATTTAGAACATCCCATTCTACCATACAACAGAGTCATTGAGTGGTTGATGTCATATCTTCCACATTGGAGTGCGGAATGTACTGCACGTGAGTCTTCCTCGATGTTGAACAAGCTTTTGATCGAGTCTGGCATCCAGGTCTGCTCTATAAACTTCGTCAATTCTTACCCCCTACATATTTCCTTATAATCCTCTCCTACCTCTCTGATAGAACCTTTAAAGTAAATCATGACCTAGGATACTCATCACTCTTTTCTCAGTCTGCCAGTGTTCCTCAAGGTAGTATCTTAAGTCCCATTCTCTTTACACGGTTTATACAGCTGACATCCCAACCGATCCTAAACAGTCATGACACATGTGTACTGTCTGTAAACAACCACCCAACTAATGCATCACAAACACTACAGACACACATAACATTTATCGAAGAATGGTGTCAAAACTGGAGAATCAAAATAAATCCTGACAAATCCCATCAGATCACCTTTACTCTCCGTCGTAAACCTTTACCCTCCTGTCCTACAGTATCCTTTATAAATACTCCACTAACGCCTGTTGTACAGATTCGATAATTAGGACTCCATCTTGACAAGAGACTTACTTGAAATCCACACACAAGACTTAAACGACAAGAAACTGCTCGTAGAT
>NW_027106076.1:43220-46162 GCF_000696795.3 Halyomorpha halys | reverse complement strand
TAAAAGTTTTAGTTATTATGAAACCTCGTTTACATTCTTGGCTCCATTGATTTAGTTATTAATTGGTAATTACGTTGTTTCAATTAAGTCAAATTTTATTAAATAGTAATGATATCTTCAATTGACTGAATAACGTATATGTAATCTATTTTTTCAATTTTTTTTGTAATGAAGTTATGTTTTTTTATTTCAGTGGATCTTGAATAAAATTATAAAAATCTGAAATATTTGTAATCAATTACAGTATATAATCGTTCTTTCTATAGTATATAGCTAATTAACTAGATTTCTACCAATATTGTTTAGTTAATTAAAAAAAATTAAAATCTGTATCGCTACAATCCATGAAGGGTCGTCAAGGGTTCAGTACTTTGTAAGGAAGTTCTGTTACTAGACCAACAGTTGTGCAAGGAGGTTTGGTCAGAATCACGCTCGACCGCCAGATTTATACCCACTTAAGGGTACCACGCAATTTAAAAGGCTGGGTGGACCCCAGGACCCACAAGAGTTCACTCACGGCTACAGTGCAGCATGAAACAATTTTCTATCCAGCCGGATTCGAAATTGTTTAGTTAATACAATTTAAAAACAACTTTTTGATAGTGTTGCTTTGAAAATTCGCTGTTTCCAACTAATGGATCTGAAAATAGTAGATTTGAATACAATTTTTTCTATTGATATTTTAGTATTTCGTATTTTGTATTTTAGTATTTTGTTTTTGTGTAGGGGCCGAAACCGGTTTCACCTTCTTAGATTCAAAATTCAAAAACTCGATCTGTCATAGTTACTATCTCGAAAATATTTTACTAGTGTCGCCATCAGTTTGTTATATTTAAATTGCTACCAGAAGATTCGTTTTATTTTCAAAAATAATATAGGGTATTATTAGTTGTGAAGGTACTAAAAATATTTATTTGAGTGTCACTGGAATCTCTACTAACAAGTAGGTTTCGATGTTTAAAAAATTGACTGACAGTATAAATTAAGTTTACTGACCAGGGTCGGGAAATTTTCCTAGAGCACTACCGCATGTGGCCCGCCTTGGACTTTTTTTCGGACCGTGAGATTCCTCACACTTTTACAAAATATTGTAAAAATTATTTTCTTCTGATTATAACCTCATGCATCTGATGCTGTTAGTGTATAATACTAAATACGCACAGCTGATTGTTGATAGCAGAGCAGACTCTCAGTTTCAAATTAAAATTTGCTTTTTTTTTATTTCAAGACATATATAATAGTCTTTACAATGTGCGTTTAGTATTATTATTATGTTATCTATGCTGATATGTAAGAATAATAATAAACAAAATAATAATAACTCATGTTTTAATTTTTTATTCCTATAAAATATGATAAAAGTAGTAGGCCTAAATCTAATATGGGGCACATAATTTTATATTCGGCCCGTGGAGTTAGGGTTCATTTGCAAAGTGGCCCGCAAGATCATTTGAGTTGGCCACCCCCGTTCTATATAGTGGTTACTTGGTTATCGTTTATTAGATTTGGGACAGAGAGACCTGATTGTAGAGTTTGACCAGTGGATAGCTAACCTTTTAGGAACAATCAATAATTTCTAAGTAAGTACTGAATTCACTGCCTAAGAGCTGATAACTATTATGTTAATAATAATTCAACCATTTAAATATTCGCTCAAGTTTTCTCTGCAGAAATTTTCCTTTATCCTTCTACTGAATGGGAAATATGCTTCAAAATTCCTTAATGAAAAAATATTGTATACAGCAACCGTGTGGCTTCAGTTTATTTTAGAAAACATCTGGGTCGCCTGTTCCGTTTTCAAATTACAAAGAAACGCTATGATTGGTGGTGAGGACATATATCATCCCTTACATAGGGTCGTTTTTCTCACTTCAGCGGGAAG
This sequence comes from Halyomorpha halys, assembly GCF_000696795.3. Taxonomy (NCBI): domain Eukaryota; kingdom Metazoa; phylum Arthropoda; class Insecta; order Hemiptera; family Pentatomidae; genus Halyomorpha; species Halyomorpha halys. The sequence continues at coordinate 44,280 of NW_027106076.1, read as the reverse complement.
GGTGAGGATAAAAAAGGGCTGAATTTTACAGGGCCCCGACCCATGAAATATTCTCATGATTCTAAAATAAATCCGTCTTATACAACCATTATAGGATCTCCAATTTTTTTATTATAATTTTTTTTACTCGTCCTCCATGATTTTATTTCTGTCTTTACAAATGACGGAGTGGAATAATTGGAAATGTCTCCTGAAAAAACAATTAAACAATTGGGATTTGCTAACTTCTCATTGTTATTTTGAAAAATTGTCTCTATCCTCACTTATAATTGAATTAAAAATAATAGTTTTCGACTGGAATAATTTCTAAATTTAATATTTATTATTCCGATACTGATTGACTGTCAGTTTTAATTAATTAATTTGATTTTCAATATTCTTGTGAGTTAGTTTGCCTGTTTGAATTACCTGTTGGAAACCAAATTACAATAAAAACACTTTCCCTTATTAGCCATTGGATGTAGCCAATTCTTTCAGAAATGGTGGAAATTGTTTTTTTTTATTATGAAAATGCAAATTAAATTAATTAATAATTAAAGATTAATATTTTTAAAAATCGAGTCAGCATTGATCAATTAATTAATGAAAAAGTAAGAGGTTATATATAAATTTTATATTTCGTGAGAATGTGAACAGTTTTATTAATTTTAATAACTACATTTTTAGAGTTTTAAAACCGGTATGCGTTCATCTGTCGCAATGATGCGGATGCTGTGTCATGGGCTCTGTGTCGGTTTCTATTACATAAAATAAAAATTATTTATTAAGTATTGTTAGTACAGCATTGCTTTTTCCTTGTGACCATTTCTAAGCTATATCGATTAAAAATTGTGATTACAACTTTAATAATTTTAACCACGATTTAGAAAATTAGTTAGGCATTAATAAAAGGGATAATAAATAAATATTATAATGAGATAGAATGTAAATAATCATTTAATTAATTTTGTAAGTACTTAATTTTTTAAAGATTGTTTTAGTAAGTTAATAATACTTAATAATTCTATTAAGTTAATAAATATGAGGTGTAGATAGTTGACCGTAGATTAATGATTGGAGA
>NW_027106076.1:32797-43055 GCF_000696795.3 Halyomorpha halys | reverse complement strand
TTCTTTTATTTCATTTAGACGCCACACATTACCTATTGCAGACCACTACTGTTTGTGTATGGGAGAAGTCTCCAGTCTCCCATTGTAGCATGTCCATAGCAGTTGTGATGTGGGAGATAGAGTGGTTGTTACATGGGATTGACCTATGACATTTTTATATTTAGATTAATTCATCAACTTCATGACCATGGGAGCAGTATCGATATATTAACTTTAGAAAACATTTATTAAATATTTTATAAATGGAGCTATTTAAAAAAAAAAAATTAACTTCTACTAACATAAATTAGATTCATTTGTCCTTTATTGGATAAGTAACCTTAAAAATAAATGTCGGCTATTTAAATTTGTATTGCCATTGAATTTAATTATGTTTGTGGAACATTGTTTGCTGAAATCTGTTTCCTTGTTTTGTACTGATACGAGTACAGATATAGATCACTCGTTTATCTTTTATAAATATACATTCCTGCATTAATTATGTTTTTTTTATTCATATAGTAGACGACATATTAATTTATTGTTGGTATTTCCAATTATTAGTTCCAATAAAGGGGAAATTAGTTATTATTATCAGTTTATGACTTGCTAACGAACCTATAATTTAATTTCAGTAAAAAGATCAGACGGTATAGTTTTATCCTAAAATTGATGTTCATAATGTTTAAAGTGAATGAATGTTCAAGAATCTTGAGTTACAAGACGTTCACAACTCAACCCGAAGCATCCAATCAATACAGTAGCAGTAACAATTAGAATGTGTAAATAACTCACCCCCTTTCTTAGACATCTATCCTCCCGCAATGTTTTTCGTCTTAAATTACTTATATTATCATGAAAAATAGGATATCATTTAACTTAAGCTAGCGAAAATTACGAGTTAAAATGCACGTTAAAAATGAATTAAACATTTAATTGTCATATGGCAAAGGAAGGGCACCATTACATATATATTTATATACATGTATATATCAATATTGGTATCTATATATTTTCAATAAAGGAGGTCAGGAAAAAAAAAGAAAAAATTATTTAACAGTGTTTTAAATAATATACAATGTTATATATTTGTAAATAAACATTAGAGGATGAGAAAATAATATTACTCAACTATTACAATTTATAAATTTTAATTAAGTGTGAGGTATGAAAACTATTTTTTTATTTCATATTAATTTTTCATTATTTAAGGGACATACTCTGTAGGTTGGGCTTGGTCATGAAGCTTCTTGTTAATAATTACAGATCCCTTTTTATATTTTATTAGAGACTTTAGAGAGAGTATAAAAGGGTAACTCATAAAGTGTTAATAAAGAAGTATGACCTCATTACAGCATGAATAAGAAACAGCAATTAGGAGAGTAATAAATGAATATTTTAATAGTGTCACTAGCCTTTGACTCCTGCTAATTCTGAAGATGCTTTGAATGCAAATATATTTTAAAGAGTAGTAATATAATTAATTATTTTTAATTAAATTTTGTCACATTCACAAAAAATCATACAAATATGATCTAAAATTTAAAATTTTACATTGGTTTCATTTTTAATTTGTTGAGTATAATACCCATTAAGTATTTGTTAGTTTATCATTTTTTGACAAATATTGCCATGATTGTATGGTATAATATTGTGGCATTTATTTTATGCTAATTTTCTTATTTTGTTTCTTTTAAAGTTGTGAAAACTAATTCAGATATGTTATATTTATAAAATTATGAAGTAATTTAAATACTTTATATTTTGATGGATAGTATTTAGATAATTAGTTCTTCAAAGTTAGTTCTCAAAGCTTAGAACTTAAAGTAAGAGGTATAAACTCTTATGTGAAAACTGAACTTTATCATTAACGAACATTGCATGGCTCGGGACTACAAGCTCTGAACGAACTTCTATGACGAGTTTGCGTTAGCTAATGGATTCATGATCTCATTCACCGAGAAAATATTTTCATTCATGATTAAATACTATTTCTAAATTAGATTACTGTACACAGTTGTAAACGTCACTATCTTTCTATTCTCATCGAAGATTTTTTTTTTTCAAATGTTTTGATGATGAATGAACAGGTATAATGTTAAACTTGTCAGTTAGATACTAGTATCTGAGATGCTAGAGGTTTTTTTTTTTTAAATCTTCCAAAAAAACTCGTTATGATATGAGTTATTTAGGAACTAAATTCATAGTTCGGGTTATTTTTTAGATCATTAGTTTAGAAGATTAAAGAGACCTTAGAAATAGGGTAGTAGGATAACGACCACTGTGACAACATAACTTGATTTTGTAATTACTTAATTTCAATTTATTTGTAATTTTTTTAATTGATTACCATTAACCTTTCTCTTTCTGGAATAGTTAAGAATGTAAATTACTAATCGCATCGGCTCCTTCATACATTTTTGAAAAATGTATAATATCCCCTCGAAGCTACTTCTTCAGAACGTGCTGGATAGGCAGGTAACACTTCCTCGAGGATCTATTCGGTCACCTTAAACGCGTATCGATTCCAGGCTACTTGTGAACCCTCTGCATATTCATCCCTCTTAACGACGGCACTGACCCTCCTTAGCCAGTCCTAATAGGCTATTGATCCCCAAGTCATCCGTGTCTTTTGTGACCACTCAGAGAACCGTCTGTTGCGAAGAGGAATATATTCTCCTATGGGTGAGAAAAAAGAATTTTAAATGTTTATATAAGTTATATTTTTATTGGAGGAGTATCGATTCATTTTGAAAAAAACCTAATATTTAAAAAAAATTAAATAAATTTCTCACTATACAGTTACGGAACAGTGCTAAAATATAACTGATGTTTGGTTTCATAATCAGTATTTATGAACGTTTTCATACCTCACATCTTGGTCCGATATAACTAAGTTACAATTTTACATAGTTCTTGCTACTAAAAGTTTAAAACCTAAATTGAAATGACTAAAGATATCAAAATCCTCACAGCAACGTCTCTATCAACACTCAGATTCCTCTTTGGGCTCTAATCAGTATTCTTAACGTGAATGATTATGTTGCTTTGTTGTTTCAATAGTACACTGGAGAGTATGTTTCGAGCCCTAGGGTCGGTGGAGCTAACTTTAACTCATCTTTTTTTTTTTTTAATCCATGTTTTATTTTGTTTGTGTATTGTGTGCAGAAATACTGTAACGATGATGAAACGTGGTTTTATCTATATTTCTAGCCATAATAAATGCCAAATTGGAAAATATACTAGTAAAATGGTTGTCAGGAAGATTCTTTTTAGGCATTAGCTTCCTCATTACTGAAGATAGGGAAGGTTTATATTCAATCAGGAATGGAAAAAAACATAAAATTGATGTATACAATATAAACTGATTTTAAAAAATAATTATAATTTATATTATTTGTTGTTCGATGCTACGCTTAGAGCTACAAAAGCTGCTGCAAGATCCTGTATGGCTCATTGGGCAAGGTAAGGTTGAAGAAAAAGATACCTATTTTTGAAAAACCGATTTAGTTGTTGGATAGTGTAAAATATTCGTAGTATCAATTATATTAAATTCTATCCACTAATTTTGTGCTCTTGCGCAAATTTAATTTATTATATACTCCTTTATTTAAAAAACTGCTCGTCCAGTATACTTTATTCTCAAACCATACAATATAGGCTAGCAAGTACATAATAGAAAACTACGGAATGGAGAAAAATTTCTGAAATATGGTTTTTATAAAAGAAAATTAGGGTTAAAGGAAAAGAAATAAAATCCAAAATCGGGTGCAGTGCGCGCTTCACACAACTTTCATTTACCTCTCTGCATACGACACAAATGATTGTAGTATTGCTCTAAGTAGTTTTGTGATTTAAAAATATATATAAAGACCATGGAAGGCGAAAATTTTGAACATTCATATTTTTAAGTTTCTCGAGGAGTAGTAAATATAAATTTTGTACCTGAAAAGAATACGACATTTTAACGAAACTTTAAGACAATCGGTAATTTAGGTTTTTTTTCTTTTCTCCTTTAGTTATTCATACAATTCTTCAATATTTTGTATTTATTCGTTGTATATTATTATTATTATTATTATGTTAATCAAAATCGTTTGGGCCGTTTTGAGTAAAATCGAAAATATGTGAAAAATCGACTCTAGGATGTGGCACTTCTGCTCTGTTGATTTTATCGAAAAGTTGCTGTCACATCCCAGACGTAACCCGCTTTAAATGTGTAATTTCAGATTTTTCGTAATATTTGTTTTTGAGTTAGGCTGTTCACACACTGGCCAAAACCATTTTGTTAGACTATATAATATTATCTCTTACTATTTTCCTATATATTGGTAAGTGAAAGTAAAAATTGTGAGAAAACTATTCTAGTTACCTGATAGGTGTTTTTTATTTTTCATATAAATGAAATCGTCATTACTTCTTCACAGTTGTAACAATGAATCGTATCAGTTGCTCACAATTTAATTAAGAAGCATAGCTGACGATACTCAAATTAAATAAAAAAAAATTATTTGCCCGAGTAGGTTTTATGCCTGTATCATTTCAACTATTAAACATTCCAGCATAATTAATTTATCATTACCGAACGATTTTCCAAGGACGTTTATAACAGTATTTTTTAATGTCTATTTTATTTTGTCCTCTAGTTTTCTTTTATATTTACTATATCATAAATATCAATAATAAAGTAAATTATTTTAATCGATACAGTAAAAATTCTAAGAAGATAGACTGTTCTGTAATTAGTGAATGAAGAATTATGAAAAAGGAAATTAATCGTTCAAATGAACAAGATATTTTTAGCACTACCGCCTAGCAACTTACTCCATTATCACAAGAACTACGTCAACGATGAGCCTGTTTCTTCAGACAACCTGTTTCTTTGCCAACTCATCACCTTGTTCATTTTCTTTTGTCTTTCCTTTCTTCTATCCTTTATTTTTCGCTCTCCTTCCACAGTAAATAATAAATGATAATTGAAGACATACAAACAGGAATTGTATTGAAAGGCACACTTATGAGGTTTTCTTTTTAGCATCATGAATTAAAAATATTGTTGTAGATAGTGCATAAAATAGAAAAGTCCTCTTTACTTTTCAATGACAGTTCTAAATTATATATTTTATTGTTCTTATTTGTATTCATATAGATAAGGGATTTTAATTTTGTTTATCAAGTATATTATCTAGATCTATCAATTTTTTTTTTTACTATGAGATAGTAAAATTTCTGCTTGATGGACGTCATTTTAATATGTAAGATGAAACCTTTGGAAACATTTAAAATTGTAGCAGGTTTTCTTCAAATTTTTATTAACTTTATTTATTTTCATTAATAGATGATATTTTCAAAATCATTTATGTCCTTGTTTTATTTATTTGAAAAACAGTTATTTACCTTTTATTTACGAATGGTAAATGACTTCGCAGGAAACATTGAAACCTTCTTTATTCAATCTTCAAGTAAATTATGTAATGTATGATAATATTAGTCAAAAGCAATACATAAGAGCGACATTAGTAGTCGGTAAGAAAGGGGGAAACTAGCTGTTGTATCACTTTCGGGGGAGTACCGATGTGATTTCAAATAAGTATACACATCAGGCGGAGGTATTTACATAATAGGAATCTAGAACACATGCCTCCCTTTCCGATTACAGTCATCGGAAATGCATGACATGTTTTGAGGCAGTATTTTACCGATGCCTATTTTGTACGCTAAAGATACTTTTAAGCTTTCTTATTTACGTTTTGTTCAAAATACAAAGATTGATATAGCTGTAGTTTATAATGATAATGCCTCTTTGCCTTATGATGATAGAGTGGTTATAATTTTTCTATAATGTCTCTCCTACGAAAGGATTTAAAAATAATTGTTTCGGACCTCTGAAATCGACTCTTATTTAGTAAAAAAAAATAACAGTTTGAAAAAAAACTGAATGAAAAAGAGCGAAACGAGTAAACCTAACTAAAAAGAGGGTAATATGTTACAGTTTAATCTTATTCAAAGAATTGTATAAGTAAATATTATACTCAGAGGTACATTTACATTTACATGCTACCCCTAACTATTTACCACCAATATTGAACGATTATGAATTATAGAGTTAAATTAAAAAAAAAAGAAATAAAAATAATGATAAAGTACAGCTTCAGTATATCACTCTCTAAGGCCTATTTAAAAAGGGCCTTATAACCTAGAAAACGCAAAAAAAAATCAATGTCTAAAAATAAAGATTTAAAAAAATGTATTTAATGTTCAAAAAAGTTTCACTATTAATGATATGTTAACGATCCCCAATAATTGCCAGTAACATGACATTTTTTTTTAATAGTCACAACCCTAAATAATATATTAAAAAAGATATTTTTTTTTAATAATATCGAGGTAGGATTGGTTGGTTATACACATAAAAGTTAAAACAATTAATAAATACAAAAACCCCGACCCCTACGTTTTTAAATTGGATATGATTTATTCAAGTTATCATTGATTGAATGTATATGCCTTACTGTATATCCATATATTCTAGAGGATATATGACTGGAAGATTTTTTTTTTTTAAATTTACATTGTATTTTATTATATTCAATATTATTACATATATGTATATATCCTATGATTTTCCATGAGCGTTATGTGGTCTAAGTCGTTCAGAAGTTAACATTTTTTTTGGCTAAAAGGCTTGACGATTATATTTGAAGTCCAAACTTTATTTCTTAAGTAAAATAATAACTGGTAAATTGATTAATTGAAAGTGATCATAATGTTTAATAAATTTTTGTTTATAATCAATATGATGAATTTTTATTGCAGGTATCATGAGTTTTTACCCTAATATAATGCTAATATAATGTGTAAACAATTTAATATGAGGATATAATAATAACAGTTTTTTTGGTTTGAAACTTTGTAACACATATTAGTCAATACTATCAAGGATAGGACAGCAGAATACTCAATATGGAGATATCTGAGGCCAAACACCTACCAAACTAATAAACAAATCTGCTACTTCTTTCAGGAGATAATACTTATTATTTAAATTTTCTTAATTATTTTTTTGCTTCCGTTGATTTTTTATTTGGGATTTTGGAATAGTGATTCAGAAAAGCTTTACATTCTTCCCTATGGACAAATAGAACAACTAATCAGCCACTATTTTCAAATAAAAGGTGGATGATAAAAATATTTAGAATCTTATATATTTATTAGTGAAGCTAATCTTCAATATGATGGTTCAATCATCAGTTTAGATTGAGTTTTATGGATGATCTGGCGTACAGACAAAAAACAAACCTTTAAGAAATAATGTGTAAGAATGATACAATTTTATTTTAAACTTCAGAATATCATTAATATGAATTGATTTTTTATTTATAGAGGTGTTGTGCGAAAGGGTGTTTTGTTTCATATAAGTCTGCTTTGTCAGCTAGGTGATTCAGCCCATAAAAAAAATATGGGAAGGTGGATGGAGCGAAACGTTTTGTCATCGTTTTCACTCTCTCATACCCTTTATGATGTATCTTTTCTACTTTTTTTCTTGTCATTTGTGATTCTTCTTCTTTTTACCTTATCTGAGACGTGTGATCTTTTCTTACTTGTTTGTCTTGCTAATTTATATTTTAGTGGATGTGAAAGTTCTCTGAACTACAATGAATGTAAATGAGGACAATGATGCGTTTTAGGTTATGAAAACTACTGAACGTGTTAAAGATAAAATATATTTAGACTTCAGTTTGGGTGTTAGTTATATCTCTAATAAGAATTTCAGTTACTTTGGAGATTTTCTTTGAGTTTTGAATTCAAGTATTATTTAATTGCTTTGGATCTTTTTCCCCTCTGTTTTTATTATTATTTGTTTAAAATATTTTGATTTTTATTATCACCTTAAAATTATGATGGCATAAGGAGTTCCAGAATTTAGGAACTAAGGTCTTTTGATCCTGCATGTTTTGTTTTAATCCAGATTAATCCTGAAATTAATCCAGAGATTTCCTTTTGGATTGAAAAGTTAGTAAATCGTAGATACTCTCGCATTTTCTTTCTTGCTTTCCGTACACAATAGCAGAGTTAGTGTCATCTTCATCACATTCGCCCGCTATCCATAGTATCTACTAATTTTTTGGTCTGTCAAATAAAATGGATCAAGCATAGTAAGAAGTACAATTGCTTGAAGATAAAGCAATTTATCACTCACATCAATAGAAAATTAAGTATTTAATAAACAGAGTTTGCAGTTAGCAGAAGCAATTATTATAAGTACTGTTGACGTCATAGAATATTGGGGTACAACAAACTGTAGGTTAGTAAAAGACATATTGAACTCATGTAAAATGTATATGCTTGAACCTTGAATCCTTTGGTAAAACTTATAATTTAGATGGTAAAAATGTTAGTATAGTTAGTTAAAACACTGTATTGATTAGTTTTCTCTTAGATTGAGTAAATTCGGAAGTAGGCCTAGTTGTATAGGCTATTTTTTGGATTAGAAGATTTGTTTTCCGATTATATGTATTTAACTAAAATATGATGGCGTTAATGAATCCATAGAAAACTTTTACAAAGATTTGAGCCTATATTTTCAAACCTCCGTATCGAATGAAATTTTACCTGAAACTCCCTTGCATGTATATAAACCATTTGCAATTTGAATAAAAGGGTAATTGAGTATAAATAATGGGCTCTGTAAGTTTTATGTTTTAATTACAAGAAATATAGAAGGATAAAATGCAGCATAAATAATGAAAACAAAAATAACTTTTTTCATGACCTCTTTACAAATTCAATATATATCCGAGCGTTGACTCCAGCCAAAGTCCTGTGTCTGTACTTGAATGTAGCCACCCGGAGTTTCTGTCCATTAAAAGTATCACCTAAGGGTCAGGAGGGGAGGGAGGTATAGATATCAGGTTTCCTTGCCAACCTTTGCTTCTAGCTATACTTAATCCAGTTTGGCGGAAACCAAACTTTTTCTGTATGCAAGTACAATGTGCTTAGCCCTGTTTCTGATTTGCACACAATACGTGTGGTGTATTACTTATTATTAATAGCCCTAGAGCCCTAAAGGAGAAATAAAAAAGTTTTTTCACTCGAATTTTTTTATTACTATACTAAAAACTATATTTAGTTAAGAATCAAAATTGACGATTAAAAAAATAAATAAATAAATAAATAAAAATGAAAAAGTTACAACAAATTCTTTTTTGAGTTTTTCAAATTAAGAATACATTTTGCTTTATTTTCTGTTTGAAACAGATTAAGTTTTTACTTAGACTATACAAGGAATACAGTAAAAGTCATTTAAAAGTAATTATTGAAGTATTATAAGTGTACGCTATGGCCGTTGATGTGTATTTTATTGGAGAAAAAGCTAATTGTTTGGTCCATTTTTTATTCGGAAGTCCTTATCGTTAAAGCTAAGTACGAAATTATAAGACTTCATTGTACATTATTCAAAGGAGAGCAAATTTGCTATAATATGAGACATAATAGAACTCTTTACGTTCAATTAAAACAAAAATGTTAAATTAAAAGAAAATCGTATCTGGAGTATATATACAATTGAACCATTTCTTCATATCCTGTTTTTGAGGCCTTCTTGCTAAATTGGTTTTAAAAAGTATTTAGTTTGTTTCACTTGGATTCTTAATCAAGGAGAATTCGAATTTGAATTTTCTGTAAAAATTAATTTGAAAGAAAATTTCGAACAATATCTGATCAATTTCGTTTGGATTGGAGATATCTGAATAATATTAATAAGATGAAATTCAGTCAGACTCGAAAATTTACAAAAAAAAAAGATACTATACTATAGTTAGGCGGCTAAAATATACCTCATTACATCCAGCAATGGTGCATCTAGAATATAGATTAAATTTAGCTTAACTCGAATTTTTCTATTGACTGGTGTAAACAGTTGGCTTAAAAAAATGAATATTAAAAATTTCATTAACATTTTACTTATATATTACGGCAAATACCCCATATTGTATTTCAAGTGGTAGTAAAGGATAGGAAAAAGATCTCATGCTTAAACCCAAACTTAGCCCGGATTTATTTCTCATTTTTAATTTTCCGTAGGATACTACGGGCGGCGGGGACAGGGTAAAGAAAGGTGATTGATGCTTATGATGCCACTGACGTTGGAACTGATGTAGGGCTCTTGTACCGCCACCTTGTCCCTAGTTCCTTCCCCAGGAATTTATAACTTTACTTTTTGCTATAGCTTAATTTAGTATAATATGGAATTTTTTAAGTGTTTTCTATGAGAATGTTT
>NW_027106076.1:30197-32504 GCF_000696795.3 Halyomorpha halys | reverse complement strand
AAAAACGTTTTAATAATCACCGTGTAATATTTTATTTACATATAAGGTGAAATAATACAAATGAGGCGTAAGTAATTGAATTTAACAGATGAAGAATGCATTTTGCGATAAAAAAAGCTTTAGTACAATGAAATGAACCGATTTATGATTTTTTATACTCTCTGAACAACTGCAAGACAGGAGGTACCCTCTAGTAATAGTAAATAAATAAATGTTTGATTTTATTGTTTTTATTTATTTTTTGTTTGTTTGTTTTAACTGTTTTGAATTTGAAAGGCCAATCTTGCTTAATAATTATTCGATAGATAGTAATTAATTAAAATAAAAAGATTTCTTATTGGAAATTGTATTGTTAATTGTTTGTATACGTTTAAAATTAGTATTAATTAATTGGAGTGTGAAATAACTCGAATCTGGCGGAAAATAATGTTCATCTTTGATTAATATATGAATGAATATTAGTTAATACATATTAAGTAAATAAGCTTAATAAATAAATAAGATTTTTTTTTTTCATTCTAAGTGTAAATGCTCTTTCATTTGTCCAGAATGAAGTTGTAGTTAGTGAAACGTGTAGATATATAATCCTAGCAGACTGTAATTAAACGCTGTTAAAGACTACTTGGATTTTTTGTTGTTTAATTGTTTCTAGTAATATATTGATATTAAACTACTTTATGACAATGTCATCTCATATACCATTGTTCATTAAATTTATGAATAATAAATTATGAAAATAATCTTTTAGAAATTATTTTAAAACTAGGAGAAGATGGTTGGGGGTGCGGTCAAAATGAAACACAAATATTTATATTTTAACTACTATACTTAGTTTTTTTTTAGAGGTATCCTATTTGTATTTTTTCTTCTTTTTTTTTCAAAATTTAAACAATCTAATCTATAAATAATATTTTATAAGTCCTCCTAAAAAAAAAAAATGTTTTTTGTTTAAAAATTTAAATAAATCATAAACATTTAAGGTACATATTACATGTGATTTTTTAGTGTTTTTTTTTTAAGCAAATATGGAAGTGGACTCTTTCTTAAATAATTTATGTACTATCCTGGATCTTCGTTTGGTTATTATCTCAAAATCATTGAAGAAGCTTCGATAGTTTTCCCGTCTTGAAATCCATCGTTTCTCCCACCAACGTGTTCTAATTAGGCCTGGTAGAATTGCGTTCAGTTCATGAACAAGTGAAATTAAATTAGTGCCTGTGCGTATAATTCTCAAATTTCTTCTTATAGAATTCATTTTCGGAGTTCATACACAAGTGAGACTGGAAATAGTGATCAGTGCAGCAGTGAATCCACAGAACTAGATGAAGCGGGATAGAAGGATGGATTTTAAGAGTGATATAGTGTAAACCCGGCTTTAGTTAAGCCACATGAAAGCAGATATGAGATAGCACATCTTACATCAACGTTTAAAAATAATAATAAAATAGAAATAGTGTATTTCTTTTTACAATTACAGTTTTTTTGAGCGATATATTGTTTTATGGTCAACCTTTTTTCGGCTCTTGATGTGAAATATGTTCTGCTGTGGTTTGCGTGTATGTCATTTCATGTTTTTCAGTCCCGATGGTGCCTAAATTTATGAAATGATGCTGGTTAGCTATTTATTGAACTTTAAAATTTAAGGGTTTAAATTGAAATATTTCAATGATATAATAACAATAATAATAATTAGGTTTTGTAAACCTGTTGTCTCGACTTCGTTTCAATGATTAAATTATTTCAACGATTAGTTGTATGTACAATATTGATATTATGATTTTGTTTTTCGGTCTTGTCTTAAAAAAAGAATATATATTTATATCAAACTGGCTTTCAAGTTTTTTCAAGAGGGTCCTTGATTGAGACTTTTAAATATGATGATTTCACGCCATATCCGTTGCTTGTATTTCATTTTGGGATTTTTAACAACAGCTTTACAAAATCTTCGTATTTTTCAAATCAATGGATATTATTTACTTATTTAACTATACCGCATTAAATTTGTAAAGCTAAGCATTAATAATTTTGACTTTATACATTTAATTTTATGAAGGATCGCGCAGGGGACATACATCTATAAGCTGTTGATTTCTCCTAAGACGATACCCCTTAATGTCAAGCTGCCATAAATTCGGTTTATTAATGGCGCCATCCCACCCACACAAATTTTACTCAAGATAAGTGCCCTGTTTGAACTTTACCTCATCCTTGCTTATCGGGGAGCAGTCGTTATTTAGTACTTATTGGCGTGATTAAATCATTCTAGACATTTAATTATATGTGTGTAGCTTTGCTTAAATCGGTGCA
>NW_027106076.1:0-28755 GCF_000696795.3 Halyomorpha halys | reverse complement strand
TTTAGACACTATTGTAGACAAAAATTAGGTTACGAGTCTATCTATTGTCAAACTTGAGTTCGGGCATAATCGATCAAATTGTTTTTCCGATTTGATGACATTTTCACGAATTATGCTGGGTCTGTACCTTATTGGTGCCATATTGATTTTATCAGATCTATAACATTCGTAGTACACATGTACATATACTACATTCGCTTACGCATGCATGAAAAAATTTTCCTTGCATAAAAATATTTCAAAAGCATTAGATTTGCTCTAAATTTGGAGAAAGTTGGATATTAGGCTTTAAATGACCTAACATAAAGTTTAGGAAATTCCTTTGATATTAAGAGAGTTAGTGCTTGGAGGAAATATGCATAAAAACGGCAATTTTAGAAAAAAGGAAAGTTAGGGGATAAATAAGAAAAAAAAAGAAAACAAACAGAGTGGTAGCTATACTATTTACTCGCGTACTTTTTTAATATTAAAATAAAAGGCAGAGAAAATTTAAAATAGATTATACTAACTATCTGTAAATATATTATTTTTTCTGAATATTAAATTTTTAATTTAATTTATTTATGGTAGATGCACCACAAAAATATTAAAACTTGTTTTAGTGTTATGGTGTTATAGTGTTATATTACACATTATTGTCTCTTCAAGATTTTAATTGTTAAGCTTCTCTCAAAGCTAATTTACTTTAGTTTTCATGACAAAAAAAAAAACATTAAACTAAATTAACCTGACATGGGATTTTGCACTAGTAGTAAGCTGAAAAATGTACCAATAGTTGGAATCTAAATTATTATAAAATAAAGTTTATCAATAATTGCTGTTCTTGATATATATTTTTTTTTTTGAAAACTCAGCACGAGTACCCCTCACCTCCAAACATTTGAGTTTTCACAGAACGGTCACCTCAAACTTCAGTTTAGTATTTCACTTGGACACCTTCAAGTACCATTGGTAGAAAAAGGCATTATTCACTTTGAATTATTGTAACAAAATTTTATTAATTCTTGTTCTAGTTTTCTGTTTTAGAGGGATCAAAAAAAAAAAATAAATAATGCTCAAGCAAACCTCTAAATGACAACAAATACTTACTTGACGTATTTTTTATTTTAATCCTAGTGGTGCATCTACTTTATAATTTTGCATGTAATATGGCTTATTTAACTTAAAAATATTTTCGATACTGTTACTACTATTATTCTCATAAATTTCTTCTATTTTATCATTATTATGAATTTTTTCAAATTAATATTTGTTATTCTTGATGATGAGATATCCTTTGTTGTAAATCATTAATGTATAAAACTGTTTAATTTGTGTTTCATTAAATTTCCAATTTAGCGTTGAAAACATCGAAGAGATTTTAGTGAATATCGATGTTCTCCGTTCATCCTAGCAGGGACTATTAATGTACAAATCGTGTTGATTATGAAATATAAGTCCATTATTTCAATAATTAAATTCATTCATTAAATAATTTTAATTATGAACCGTGATTTAAAATCTATGTATACTTCATCTTTACAAAATTCTATAAGTTAATAATGTGGATATTGTTGTTAATTTCTTTCCTAGAAAAATAAATAAAATTATCTAATTTTTTCTCTAATTAGTAATCTGTTTGTATCTTCATATCTGTATTCACACCTTCATCTGATGCTTAAGTTTGGTACTGGTATTTGGTGGGGGGAACAAGTCCGGCAAGTGGACCTAGTGGTCCTTTTTGCCAACCCAAGGCGGCTTGCTGAGTTACTACCACGTACTAACTGAGGTGGGAGTGTCAAGATTCATTTCTTGAGACCACCGAAATTTAAATATTAACTGTTCCAGGTGGGATTCGAACCCACAACGTTCCGATCCGAGCGCACTGGGACCTACGCCCCAACCCGCACGTCCGTCATATCTCGATGTTTAAGTTTGGAAAATGATATGGGGAGCAGTACTCACTGGCACCTCCTTCAGGTGTGATATAAAATTTAATTTATTGACTAGAAGATCTCTCATCCAGCTCCTCTTCGGTCTTCTATGTATATCGGGTATACTTGTTCTTGCCATGACATTTATAAGAGAGTTGGGATCCCCATACAAGTCGACCCTTATGTGATCATTAACATTTGTGCATGTGAAGGTCAATTTCTAAAGTTTATTTTAAAGTTAAGTTTAAATTAATTATTTTAAGTCTTTTTACCTAGGAATCATAATGAATTATTAAAATTGTTTTACTTTCTATTAATATTGTTTAAGAAAATGTTAACCTGTTGGGGTAAACGGTTTTAAAATATGAACGTAAATATAAACTGACGGTATTTGGGTATTATTGGTCGATTCAGTGCTTTATGCTTCGGCGGTTGTTATTCACTCCTGTGTTACGTGACGTGTTCATCTGCGTTACTAACGAGTCGGTAACCAGCAATTTTAGTAACAGTCTAGTTGTTGCTTGGTAGTTCTCTATGCAAAAGGGTTAACACCTACATGTCGAATGTACATTTCTTTTTTAAGCATATAAGAATATAGAGCGAAACTTCCATATTACGAATACTCACTAGAAAGATAATTTTACCCGTTATACCGAGGAGTTTGTTAAGAAGGGGTTAAGATAAAGAGAACACAAATATGTAATTAAGCTCTGGTACCAATAAGTCCGAAAAATAAAATAACAATTATACAATTTTATGACATTAAAAAAAAAAAAAAAAAAAGAAAAAAATCAATGCATTACTAGAACATTTTGCTTTTGGTAGAAAATACATTTGGAAAGTTGTAGATAGTATGTCAGATTTCGAGGATCATCTTGAGGTAACTTGTAACTACGGTGCCAGTTAATTAATGGAAAATTGGTTATTCGGTTTTTAGATTATATTTACCATGAAAGACAAAAACTGATATGCTGAATTCTAGCAATAAAATAATTAAATGCTGTATAATAATAAAAAATGATATGCTGAATTCTAGCAATAAAATAATTAAATGCTTTATAGTATTGTCAATACATGCCAATTCTGGAATTGTGAGTTTTTACGGTAATATTTTATAAATTGTGTCCATTTCAGAGAAATAAAATGTAATATTGGGGAATAAAATCGGTGGCTGCGTCCAGAGTGGAAGAGTTTCGCAATAGAGGGGTTCAAATGCATGGTTGTTCGAAACCTTGACCAGATTGTTGGGTAAGAGTGTATTCCGTTATTTCCCTTATCAAATAATTTATGCCGAATTTGTACATGTCAAAATCAATTTTTATTATTTCCTAAATTTATTTTAATAAATATTATTAGGAAAAAAACGTGTGAATTTGCAGAAGCGAAAAAACAAAAAAAACAAAACATAGTCTCCACATAGTACGGCATCCGTTAAAAATATACGTGCCGGAGTGCTGTCTACCCTATGTTCAGCTGCCATACTTTGCATAAACATTGCTATAAAAACGACTGATTTACTACCGAAAAACTGTGGCACAGGGAAGGAAGGTCCTTGTGTTGTTTTATTTTTCGGGTGATAATATTTGTGTTGCCATTCAGTTTTGTTTATATTTACTCATAGTTATTTAGAAATTTTCTTCTACATCTAATTATAATTGAAAAGAAAAATTACCATTATACAATTTTTTTTGTTTTGTATTTGTATTTTATATCTTTCTTTTTTTTAAAAATATTTAACAGAGATTTCGATTTACGTTATTTTGAACTCCTTAAGTTAATGCTAAGATACTAACTATGTTGTATTTTATAATGTATAATGGGATGTAATTTTATATTGGGATGTAACGCATGGAAGATTGGCACTGCATTTTCTATTTTTATTATTTACAACTTTTTATTCATCTTTTTGTCCTCAAAAATGATCTCTGATTTCCTCTAAAAATAAATATTCTAAACAATACTACGACTTTTAGAAAATTCATGTGATGAAAAAACACATTTAATCCCATTACAGAGGCATCTGGATAAGTCACTTTTGCTCTTTCACCTGTGTATATTTTTTGACATTATAAAATTTTGAGATTATAAAATGCCATTGTTCAGTTATTAAGTTGTGTTTACGCATGCGCTGATGGTTAATATTACTACTATTACTAAACTATTAAGCAAATCAATTTTTTGTCCAAGATTGCACGACCATACTTTTACTACTGCCACGACAGTTAATACTAGAGTTTATACATTGGTAGTTGTTGGAATAGCTTTCCCAATCACTTTCACTATCGGCATTACATACCTATACGTAAAATTACAAAATTAGTCATGTCTTTTTTCAAATTTTAAATAACACAGGTTCGTTATTAAATTATCATGTGTGACCTAAATGTTTTGAAAAAAAAATCTTTTTCATTGGAATAATCTAGTAAAAAAAATTGATAAATAAAAATCACATTATAGTCTTGGCTGGTCTTGGAATTGAACTCCGCATATATAGTTTTTAAGTTATAAAATAACTACTATTAGAGATCTAAATGGACTTTTGTTAAAGTTCTGATGTATGAGTCCAATTAATTAAACAATGTATAATGTACTATCCTGATATTATTTTTTTACCAATAGAAAGTTTAAAATTTTGTTTTAAATAGAGCTTATTGAGATAATTCTTTTCATGAAAATGAAATGTTAAAAAAAAAAAACCTGAAGCTGCTGTCCTCATTGTTGTAAGGATTAGCGAAACATCGTGACTCTATTGTTAACACATGGTAGAAAGAAAAATACAACAGTATTGTATTTTTGAACCGTTACTCTCTGTGTAACCTGAGCCATCTTACAACGTGTATCACGATCTCTGTGCTAAACGGGGGGAATAGATCTCTTGAATCGCTTAGACTAATTAATGCCATTTTCTTAATTGCATCATCTATTATAGACTATCATCATGTCATAATGAATCAACATTTTAATAAATACACATAAAGAAATAGAGATACCATACTAAAATAGTTATACAGCCTCAATGATTTTTGTTTGAACTGCTTGCATAAACTAAGTTGGAATATTAGGTATTTATTTATATTAAAAAATTAATCAGTACAGATATAATTATTGAATAGAGTTTCTATCATTGTCACATATATTTAGTGAATACAATAAAATGAACCCTGTTTTGTAGAAATGTTTCTAAAACAAATCTTTCCTGGGATCACACGACCTACCTCTGTTAGAAATTTGATTTGTTTTTGTTATATGTCTTCAGGCTGATACGATATTTTGAGATGTTAAAAAAAAGCAAACAAATAAAATGAAACATTGATCGGTGTCTGAAAACTTACATAGAGGTTCTGAGATGTGTCTCTACTAACAACTTTGCTTGCTTGGTTTGTCATAGAGATTTTAGATAGTTAGAACTAAAAGGAAAATCCTTTCC
This sequence comes from Halyomorpha halys, assembly GCF_000696795.3. NCBI lineage: Eukaryota > Metazoa > Arthropoda > Insecta > Hemiptera > Pentatomidae > Halyomorpha > Halyomorpha halys. Next base: position 23,415 of record NW_027106076.1, on the reverse strand, counting down.
TAAGCCTTATCCATTTATTATTTATTTATTCATTGATTCACATTTCATGTTTAACGTCATGAACTTTATATATATATACATGCATATGTTGAAGCGGTTCGCGTTTTCAGATCCCATAAAATAAAATAATGAAAATAATTGAAGGTTACTTAAAGTCTTTTACATATGCATAAGCAGCAAAATAGATTTCAATAAAAAAAGTTTCGACAATAGATATAAATTACACAATATCATAAACAAGTAAATAAAGAATATGATCCGCGGAAGCTTTATCATTTATTACATACCTTATGAGTTTCTTAATTATTGTTTATTTTCTTCTTCTTTTTTTTTTTTTTTGAAACTCCTTTATCAATTCAACTTAAAAGCTCCTGCAGGAAAAAAAAGGTTATTTACAATTTGTCAGCCGTATTTAATTTGTAAAGCCTTTCATTCCCCTGAACTAATTTACCGTTTTTGTTCAAAGTTAGAGGCTATTAGAGTCGTGAAGAACGCGAAGTATTTTGAGAAAAACTTTTCTAGAGCTTTGCAGGCAAAGTAGCAGTATTTGCCGAAGAATAACTTAAGCAATTAGAAATTTATTAAAAGAAACTCATTTAGCCTTATTTGTAATTGTGTTTACGAAACAATCAATAAAATTGCATGTAAAAATCCATGGAATTACGTGAAAAAATCTATTATGTATTATTTTCAAAGAATCTTGATTTCTTTATGTTTAAATTTTTATTATTATTTTGCTTTTTTAATTACGTGGGACCAACCTATTTTACAAATTATGCAACTGTTTAATTTTGTACCATCTCGGCCTTATTATTCCACGAGTTTTATTATTACACCTTTTATATAAAATTAAATATTACAGGGCGATCACTAAAAACTGTTTCATGTAATGGAGTGATGGTCTTTTTGATTCTTTTTATCTTTGATCTTTGAGGCACAAATATTTTTCTTGTTTATTATTATATTTATATTTATTATAATAGAAGTTCAACTTGAATATGAAAATATTCAAAAAATATTCTTACCTTTGAAATTTAACAAAAAAAATTTCAATTGGTTATAAAAATATTATTTCAACTGATTTGTTGTTGGTAAATTGTTTATATCATGGTTAAGAAAATAATTACTGTACAATAAAAGAGTTTTCAATTTAATAAATTATTGGTTAATGCAGAGAACGTAAAGTACTCAACGGGTAGCTGGGTATAGAACGAATTACATTGACTTTTTTTCTCTTTATTTCATAGGTGGTCACAATAATTATTGCTATCAAACAATTAACCATCAATTAGAACGATTTTTAGGGTTTAATGTGGTCCTAATGAGTTTTTCTCTTAGATTATTCTGATTATAGATACTAATTATTATATAATTAATTAATGCCATTGCATAAAAATATGCTTTCAACTGATAAAGGAGTTAAAGTACATGAGACAAATTCTATACTGCATAAGGTAATATGAAATTTAGAATAATTAATTAACTTTTGGTTTGTTCTTTTTTCATTTCTTTGCTCGATCAAAACGCCAACTAATTATTTCAAATACTCGAAATTACTCAGGAATCATTTGAAAGAATTATTTAATGATTCCTGAGTATCACTGTAACATTGAAATGATACGTAATAAATTTGGATATCAGTCAATTTTTTTTATAACTCGATAGCATAACAAATACGCTCTTAATTATTACAGGATGGTTTATTTTTTCGAGTAATTATTTTATTTTATCAGTAACTAACAGGTGTCCACTCACACAACTTGTATAACCAATTTATGTTGTATCTTATATATAGATATATATATAAGATCTTCACTGATATTTATCCAATTAAGATCTGTTTGTTCAATATAATTATCAAATATTAGATTTCTATAGACTGTGGGTCCTTTCTGTATCTTCATAAATGGCTGATGCGTTTCTAAGATCGTCATTGGGTGATCTTTAACATTAATGCTAAATTTAAAATATAAAATCGGCTGGGTAGATTCGGAGAAAAGTCGTGGTAGATATCCGACAGACTGCTTTTTTTTTTTCTTTTTTTTTTAACAATTTTGTTTTTTTAAGTAAACCAACAAATTTGAGGAGTAGTTAATTTTTTTCTTTGAAGATTACAAAGGCTCATTATTGTACATAATAAACCAATATTACTGATTATCTACTATCTATATTATATTTGTAAGCTGTTAGTAGCTATTAAAATAACAACAGCTATTATCTGGGACATATTAGACTATATCTGAGCATTAAGATCTCGGAGGTAGTTAACAGGTGAATTAATTGTCGTTCTCCAGCTAGGTGGATTCGGTAAAGGACAAATTAGTCAAAGGAGATAATATTTCCTCCTTCCCACTATTGTCTTGCTTCTGCCCTTTCACCACCAATTCCGTCTTCGATCTAATACATCTACCTTAGTGCTGAGTTTGTCTGAGTTTCCAAGATGATATTACTGCTAATAAGATGAAATATGATTTATTTTTTGTACTTGTAGCAGTGCCTTAGGTTTTTATCCGAAGTAAATTCGGATTATAAATTCTTGTTTTGTATACATGTAGAGTTCATAACCGAGTAATGCTGTATCTGATTTTTGTTTATTAATAACCCAGATGATAAAGTAGATTTGGCTATAATTTCTTCTTTTATCCTCACTGATAAAAAATGAAAACCATATATAACTACTAGTCAAAATTGATGAATCTGCCAAGTATAGGTAGGGGGAATAAAAAATGGCGGCTGTACTAAAACCTTAAAAAAATAGCTTTTTCATTCGGAGCTCTACCTTAAAAACTATCAACAGCACTAGAATACCTAAGAGGACATTTTTTAATGTACAGCAACTTTTCTGAAATATTAGCCCTAATAGAGTTGTTAACGATCAATCGTTCTTGAAATATAGCTTTATAAAAAGCAACATTCTTTTCAAGCTCAAGTTCCTGTTACCTCAAGCCTTATACCTTAATACTCCGTTACTACTTCTCAAATCGCTCCTTTGGAGTTCGCAGAGGTTCGAATATCTATCCGATCGAGGCAGGGGTTCCCGAAGGCAGTGTCTTGGTTCCTGTCCTCTACATCTTTTTCTCTGCTGACATTCCCATCACTCCCGATACGTTCCTGGCAATATTTGCTGACGATACAGCTGGCCTATCCTCCCATCCTCATCCAATCTCCAAACACACCTCACCCAGCATTCAGCAATGGTGCAATCAATGGCGGATAAAAGTTAATGAATCGAAATGCACTCGTGTGACTTTCACCCTCGGCCGCAGCTTCTATTGTTTTTAATAACTTTCTTTTACCCAGAACCAACATACTAGACTCAGAAGACTAAGGTAAACAGACGATTCAGCCAACTTTACCTTTTACTCAGCAGGGTTTCTAATCTCTCAATAGAAAACAAACTACTAATTTATAAGACCATCCTCCGACATATCTGGACTCACGGACTTGAACTTTGAAGAACAGCTAAACATTCGAACATCAAACGTATCCAGTCCTTTCAATCCAAAATCCTCAAAATCTTTAGGTCCAAAATCTCTGGGGGATCCTTAGGTCGAGATTTTAAATACTGTATATAATTTATTTTACTTAGTTTGGTTATATTCATTTCATTTATTTATTTTTATTTTTATGTACATAGAGGTATTTATCTTTATTTTTATATTTGCTATTTTATTATTTTTTTAAATTTTATTTTATTTTATTATTTATTTATTGATATTTACAACTGTATAAAAAAATACAACCAGTAAATTCGATCATAATGACATAATGATATGATACAGGATGTAGAGGAACTACCCAATAGTAGAACTCTAATTATTTTATTTTATTTTATTTTTTTAATTTTATATGCACATTTTTTTTTGTATGAAAATGTACAATTATTAATTCTCAATGTTACCCATTGCCCAAATTTGTGACAGATTGTAATATTTTCAATAACTAAACTTTGTAATTAAAAAAAAAAAAAAATAGACATCTGTACGATGAGGAATGTCACACACTAGTTCAATTAAAATCGGTGAACTGATATGGCCCTCTGACATTGCCCAGCGAACAGGCCGAAACTTACATTTATTTTTTATTTTTGGATGATATCTTGAATGATACCTATCTGGAAACATAAAAACTTAAATTTTGAAGGAGGGATTTAATTCTTAGATACCTTAATACTTGATACACACAATTATATGTTGTATACACATTCAAATTCTGGAAATCATGAATTGTGTCTGTTATAGAGGAGTGAAAAGTTCTAGTAGAGAATCAAATTGTGTCCTCTTGCAGAGTGGCGGTGTTCGGTTATAGTGGAGTACGAATACTTTAAATTTTTACATTAATAATGTCCGTTAAGAGAAGTTTCTCTGTACTTACATAATGTTAATTTTTAAAATAAAGCGTTTTGTGCAAAAACGTTTTTTAGAAAAAGTTCATTTTTTCCATTTATTCGCTTATAATTATTTATTGCTTAAATAATCAATGCTGATGGCTTTGAATAATTTAAAGAAAACGTTAATTTTTTACTACTTTTGATGGTTCTGAAATAAAGGTAGTGTTGGGGCGAGGGGCTTTTCCTAAATGAAAATATACTGACCCCTCCCCAGAGTAAAAAAAAATCCAATATCTAGTTCGATTTTAATATTTGATGGAGGACCCTAGAATGAAAACCCTCATAAGAAACAAAATAATATAGGGTGTTTTTTTAAGCCCGATAGAACCGATAGAAATTGTAAAAAATAACACAAAAAATTAAATTGTAATCAAAATTTTTTTTTATTCGAAAGATCAATACGTGACATTAACATTTGAAAATGATTTCGGGCATATGGGCACCGCGGCTGTTCTTTGAAAAACAAATTTTGATTACAATTTAATTTTTTGTGTTATTTTTTACAATTTCAAGTTCTATCGGGCTTAAAAAAAAACCCTATATAACAATATATGCTTTTCAATGGACATAAAATATTATTAGTATTAAATACAAACAAATTATACCCACTCATTATTTTAAAAAATATGTTATAAAAATACATATATACAAATCAAAAGGATCCTTTCTCTTATTAAAGAAATAATAATAAACAAAGGCGAAAGAAAAGAAAGAAAGTTAAGATGCTAAGTAATAAAAAATCTTAACCTCAATCTTGTAGAATAAACTGATACAAAAAAATAAAATAAATAACTCTCCAATATTATGTAATGAATAGAAAAGAAAACGCTCGATATTTGATATAATAACTAAAGGCAATACTAAAGGACAGTAGATGTAAGAATAAAAGCTTGTCGATATGAGCATATTGAATAAAAAATAAGTTTCCGAATCTTTTCCAAGATGGCCGCCGTGGTCCAAATGGGGAAATGCTGGTGACAATTTTGGCGGAATATAAAAAGCCTTCCTCATTGAAGTATTTTATCCAGTTATTAACAGCTGTTTTAATTACAAAAAATATATTAGAAAAGTTTACTGGGTGATTCAAATAAAAAATTAAATTAAAAAAAAATCTTTCTTATGGTTGTAACAAGTAGGGTAGAACACTGTTTTCGTTTTTTATTTCTTTATAAAATTCATTTATTTATTTCTTCACGAATTATAAATTCGATTTCGAAAACAGAAAGCAAAGTTGTCTGGTATTGTGACATTACGCTGCCTGTACAGCCAGCGTGTACTTTGCATGGCTCAATATATAGCCTTCGGGGCCCTGTTATACTATAATAGTACAATATTATTAGCCTGGTAGTATTGGCTAAAATTTTGATAATTTATGGAATAGCTGATTTATACTTTTTATCTCCTATAATATCATTAATGGTCCATAAAACAGTTCTAACGCTTGCGCTTGGTTGTTTTTATAATAGTATTATAGAGTCATACTATTAGGCTTCAGTGTGAAACAGGAACCGTGCCTAAAGACTTGTTCATATTCATGATGAGCTGTGAATTCACAGTGTTACTTTTTCTTAAGCTAATCGGGTAAAGAAGTTAATAAAGGAAGATTGGATGTGTGAGAGGACGGGCGTTCTGAGCAGATGTCGTAGGCTGTAATCACTACTCGGACCTTTCTAACTTAGCGTTTGACATCCACGTAACTGGGTCACCCATGTTTCAGCTCCTCTATTATGTTCTCAGCACGTGAGGATAAGTTCAAGGTTCCTTACTGCGTCTCTAACATCATTTTCTTTTTTTATTATTTTGTAAGTAGGATCTGATGGTCTTGTTATTGTTGCTGTTAGTGGCGTGGCTGATACTACTTTAGTTCAACATATATAAATTGAAGACATGAGTAGATGTAGGAGTTACGTGATATTTTAGGAAAAGTAGTAATTTTGATTTATTCGTAAGTTTATTCACTACTTTAGGTGAAGGCGAGTGTGTGAATTAAGTTAAAAAAGAGTTGGTAATACTTCACCACAATTTTATTTTACAACGTTTTGGTTTAAAAAACCGGTTTTCTATTCAATAAAAATTGTATGTTAAATTGAAACAAAAATTGATTGCATTAATCTGAATTTTGTTAAATTGAGTAACACTTTCTTTGTATAATGGAATGCTTGACTTATGATTTGGGAAAAAACTAGTTACAATTAAAATTACTTACCAATGACTGTAATAAGGAATTGATAAAATGTAATTACATTTACAAATAATTGTAATTGCAATTAATTGATGATGTAATTGTGGTTCTTCTATTACAACTACAAGCTGAATTATCAATTCATATTCTTATGTAATTGTAACCTTTTTTCTTCTAAAATTCCAAGTATTTTTAATACAATTACTCGTTTTTTCGGTCGTATATATTCAACATTATTTATTTAATTGAAATTTGTGGATTGAATCGCGATTAACGAAAAAAGAGATGGTTTCTGATTTGTAATCATCAGTGTATATCAGGCTTTTGTCAATAGAAACAAACAATAGTTTATTATATTATTTAGGGAAGCAATAAGTATAATCTGTTGGGTAGATTACCTCATTTTAAATGTTCAATCAATGAATATGAATCAAAATTCAAATTGCTCTAAAGCTTTATATTTAAAATTTGAATGCAAACTCAGTATGAAATGCAAATTAGAATACATAAAATATAAATTCATCATTAAATAAAACTTCGAAGTATGTTTTGAAGAGGAAAAAAGAAGAAATGGGATATTTGTAGTGAGGGGCGGTAAGATAAGTGTATGTCTATAAATACTTATTCATTCAATCAAATCAATTAATTTACTAAAATTAAAAAGAAACCAGGAAGATGAAATTCGTGAGCACCTGTATCGGTTTGATTATGTGTTTTTTAGTTCCTCTAAAATAACATTACATTATTGCAGCTTATGTTACTAATTTCTAATTATTTCTATAAAACCTTCCATGATATGATTACAAATTTAAGTGCACCGCAAAGAATAATCAGATTAAATTTAAAAACTAATAGTCTATTTATTTTTTGAACATAGGAGTCTAAAATCTTTTAAATATGAATAAAGCACACATTTAGCATATACTGAATTTGCGTATTTGTTTCTAATCATTCGATCAAACAAATCGAAACTCCTGGGCTTGCTTATGGATCATTAAAGTTTGATAGGAAAGGCTACAGAGTAGCAAGAAAGTTGTTTGGATCTACCTCAAGCTGACTATAAGGTCCTCTCGCTCCATTTTCCCTCAACTTTCTCTAAAATTGCTTTTTCCAAGACCTATCAAACAAATAAAATGACTTCACTGATTCTACCTCCGAGATTCATTGAGTCTTTTGTTGTTTTCTGAGGTAACTCCTCGTTGAATCAAAGACCCCTAATTTCCAACTTTGTCTGCTCGGGACTTCTTATGAATAATTTTCCCAGCGTGTGCCCTATTTCTAGTTCATGTTGATTGATGACATTTTACCATATTAAAGCGACCTAAATGAAGCTATTGAGCTTAAGTAGGTTTCATCCTTCAGAATAAAATAAGATATCATCCTAACAAGGCGTTTATTTTATTTGAATGCTCATATTTATTTAGCAAAAAAATATGTTTTAAATAATGAATAAATATTGTGTTGTTAGTTATTTTTTATATGTACTCTCTGATCATTATTAATATTTAAATTACTAATATTTGAAGTACAATATTATAAAATGTATAATCACACAATTAAGATAATAAAAGGGCTTTTTTTAAAATGAAGCTCCTTCAGACTAGATCCAAAAAGCAATAACTCACATTCACTCCTTTTGTTCATAAAATATTGGTCCAAGAGTTATAATTGTTTTTTAATTTCATAGTTGAAAAAATTAATACTCGAAATTTGTATAAATAAAAACGGTAGAACTTTTTTCTGGAGGCTTTTCTATAAATAGGTTCCAAGGTAAGAGAAGATAAACAAGAGGAAATGGTCTGGTAAATGTTCCATTTGAATTGGTATATTATTCTTTCAGCCCTTTAATAAGCTCAAAAGGCGTAACTCTTTAATGAATTGAATAAACTTAACTCTTTGTTTATTTTTTATTTCCCTGGGAAACATCAAGACAGTCAAAATAAAAATAAAATGTTTTACTATTTGGTTAGTGATCAGACAATATTACATAACTTAGAACTTTTTTTATTTGGAGTTTATACATCTGCTTATATAAAGTATAGTGTTTTTGGCAGATTAAAACTCTACTCCAGAAACCTGTTAATTTGATTTCAACATTTAAATTACTCCCCCTCCCCGTCAAATAGATGTTGCAAATCATCCTTTTCAATAAACCTATCTACATTAGATGTTCTAATAATATTTTTAATATATAACAACTTTTCAAAAGTGTATATCGATTGAAAACTCCTTAACTGTATTTTGTTTTGTTGACAATTTCCATTATTATTTGAGACATCTTATGTTTAATTTGTATTACATTTTAAATACAACATTCTTATTTATTTTACATAAGAATCTCAATAGGAGTTTTTTGGATTGTTTTAATTATTTAATAAGCCATTCGACACAAACATTATTAATAGATATTTTTGTAATGTAGCAGTAGCCTTAAAATTGCTTAAATTAAATTTTTTTTTTCAACATCAAATAATTTTTAAAATTATTTTATTGCTTTGATCAAGTTCTTACCCTAAGTGTATTACAAATCTAATAATTTTTTATTCATTTATAGCATGTATACATATGAAAAATATCTTATACCTATATTGGACATTGATTAATAAATAGTTTTAGGAAAGATTTATAATGGATATTCTGCCTAAGATATTATTTATTTTTAATTGCTTATGCTCAATATTATTATTATTTTTTATTTAAAAATTTATAATTTCTGCCATAATGACTGTTCGTTTCCGTAGAAACAATTTTATAGTTTCCGTGTTGAGGCTGTTACTCATTGCAACATTTCATGACTAAAGCTACCAATTATTTTATATTAATATATAGAAAAGCATAAAGCACTAGTTTTTATGATAAGATTTTTTATTGGAAGAACTAGTTTGAACACAACTACAAAATATTTTTAATAGAAATTCACCTTTATTAGAAAATATTACTTTCATCTTTCGGAAAGCAAATAAAAAAGAAAAAAAGTATTTTCATGTAATGGATGCATTTGATTAACATTGTTCTCAAGATTAAGAAAAGTATTTATTTTTCAAAATTTGAAATTAGGGAAGTTTATTATTAGCAAGAAAATGATTAAACTTTTAACAAATTCATTTAAAATTTTATGAATATTATTAAGTTTACTGAAATTAAACCTTTTATGACAATGATATAAAAATATCTGATAGAAGTATTAACAATAAATTAATGTTTTTTTTAATCCATATAACGATGTAATGTAACTTGGTCAATTATTCATTAAAATGGAACGTAATTATAACCTAATTATTAACATCCGAAAACAATATTTTAAAAAAGGATTGCTGGCTGTAACTAAAAGTGCGAAACTTTTTTTTGGAGCTTCATATAGACAAGGTACTCGTAATTGTGGAGTTTGGAAGCGTAGGTAAGGGAGTTCTCAGAGCGAGAAATGGGTAAATGAAGCTTACTGGAGAAAAAGTTTAACTTTCTCTAAATCCGTAAAAAAGTAAAGCTTCCTGTGTTGTTGACTGTAAAAAAATTATATTGTATATTTTCCCTAAATATTCTTTTCATAATTATTAGTGTTTCTTAGTAATTATTTGTTAAATCAATTATATTGGTTTTGAAATTTTGTATTAAGTTTTTCTTTAATTTTTTTCCTTTGATGTTATTTTATTTTAAGAATTTATTTTGTAAATGTTATATTGTGAGCTTTGTTCTACAGAAATAGATGCATTTGTTCGGTTTATTTTGTTCGTCCGATATTTTTTCCTTAATTTGTAATTCATTATAATTTTCCTTATATAAGCTTAATTTTTAGGACCATTTAGTCATCTCGAGGAGGCTTATATACGTTACATTTTGCTTAAAAAGGAAACGATAATTAAAATTAAACTTTTTATTTTTCTTGTTCGATATTTATTATATTTAAATTAGTAATTTAGTGTTTCCCCTGCTTCTTCGATCAAGGATCTTAATGGTAAAATTGTATTCATTATTATTTATCTTCCATAAATTAAAATTTTTTCTATATAATGAAGGAATTTGAGCAGCCATACATAAAGTATAGCTGTATATACAGTGCATTCGTTGTACTATATTTTAGTTGCCGAGAAATTCCAGTACGAAAAATAACAGTATGCTAATGTTCGCTGCTTGTTTCCCTAAATTAGGTAATACATAAAGAATATAAATATAATCATCACAAAACATTCACTCGTGTACAAAGTTTTTTTACATCTTTTGGTATTGATTATGTTAATTAACTTTAGTATAGAATCAATATTTTTTTCTGTTTTAATATCATCATTATCTTCTGTTTCAGTAGAAAATTCGTACTTACTGACGAATAAACAAATAATGAAAGAAAATATAATGAATCTTCTTTTTCAGTTTGACTCTTTTCTTATTTATTTTTTTAAACCTTTTCCTGGTCATTTCTGAATTACGGATGGGTTATCTAAAGGGATAGCATTCGCGATTAATTTAACAAGTCTAATTTTGATATTCAGTTCCCTATTTGAATTTTAAATATTCAACTAAATTAGCGGTTATATTCCTTACTATGCGGCATGGTGTAAATGATTTATATATATGGAGTTGCATGATGTAGAGGTATCCTGGGAAGTATTGTGATTGAGAAAATATGACATTCGGTTTGTTCTCGTTTTGATTTGCCTCATACGTTTGACAAACATGTATACATCACATGACATAGATTCATAACACAAATATAAAATAAGTATAGAAGACACGGTTGCTATTTTGCTGGTAATCTTGTAACAAATATCCTGGTCCTTTCTCAATTGTTCCTAGATCTGTCGTGACTTCAACGTTGATCTTATCAAATACTTTTCTGTGACCTGTATTGTGATTTAAAATAAACTGAATTAAATTTTTCGAATTTGTTTTAGTTTTTTGTTTTTTACTCAGGTAATGATGATCTGTGATTGAGTGAGATAGAAAATGACACACTAGTTGGTTTCTGAATAATCAGTCTGTTCCCATCTTTCCTATTCTTAGAGATTTGTAGTATGACGTTTCTTTATTCTGTCAGGAGAACAATTACTTCTTTTGAAATGACCTCTAGATTAATTGAGCATGATGGATTTAGTACTGCTTGGCTTCCTAAATATACGGGATCAGGTAAAGAGCTGTTTAAACGAAATTCTCATCTTCATCAGAATCTAGAATTTAGGAGACTTCCTATTAGAAGCGTAAATAGCAGATGGTGAATGCCATGGGTCTCGGCCAAACGGTGAAGTGCAGTGTAAGTGCATAAAAAATAAAAAATGGTATTTTTTATGCACTTACAATTTTTAATTATTAATTTTTTGTTATTTATACTTTTGTTTGTATACTTATATTATATATTTTTTATGGACCGATATAAATATAATAATAGTAATAATAAAAAAAAACTAGTCAATTGGAGTAGAGGATAATATTAAGTCTCACTTTCTCTTCGAAACATTTAAAATTACGTCATATCTTATTCAACAAGGACGGAATTACCGTAAATTCGGAACATATTGACTGGTAAAGAAGCTCAATGGTATCTGGTAATCACCAGTTCATTACCAATACCAGTTAATGGCCAATGGGCAGTAATCGTTTGGTTACGTTTTATTGCTACTTGTGATGTTTTATCTCTCTCAATATGTTCGAGCTTAGGTTCGTAATAAGTAATGATTATTCCGTTGTTTATTTTAGTTTTTTTTTTAGAAAAATTTCAAGTCTAATGTTATTCTCCTATGAGGTTCCAGTAAATAGGAAATATTTGCTGTGAATTTCAAACAATTTTACGTTTATTTTAAGCAGTAACATGCGACATAAAATTAGATTATATTTAGTAGTACATGTAACTCTTGTAAATTTCGTATTATACAAAAACACTTTAAATTGAAAAGTATTTAACTCAAAATTTGTTATGATTTTTATTATGACTTTTCATTGTCATATGCATATAGGCTTTACATTTTCCATGTTCCATATCCAATTCATTTGAGATCCTCATGGAAGATACTTTTTTTGATACATAATTTGTACGGATTTATATTTTTTCATCTTTTTAGTATATCTGTATATGAGTTGATGAGAATCTTAGAGATACGAGTGACAATTTGGCGAATAAGAGTTTTTTCTTCCACTAACGCATATTTGAAATATATAGTAAGAGGAAGAATTATACGATCGTGCAAAATGTCTAATTCGAGATATATAAATATTTGGCCAAGATATACGTTTTGAGATCCCCTGAGTCTAAATAAGTAACTCTCGCAAAATGGTTTGTGTTTATGTTTTTGAACCTAGCTCCAAAATAAATAATCATAAGGTACTTAAATTAATATTTAAGATGGATCTATGCCTGGGATGTTACAATAACTTTTTCGACTAGTTAAGGTTATATTGCATATTGCTAGAATCGATTTAGAATTGTAGATTTTATAAAATCGAACTATCACATATTTCAGTTTTCTCAAAAACGGTCCTAACATTTAAATCAAACTCGGTCTATAGGTGTAAAGCTATATGATCTTTTATATCAGCTAAGTTTTATTCTCATTAAGATAGCTTAATTGTGCTTAAATGCCGAAGTTCCCAAAAATTATTCTCCTAAAGTACCTTAAATTTATTTATTCGAAATAATTAACCATTTTGCCTTGTTGATTATATTAAAAAAATGTATAAATGTTAACTATAAAAAGCTTTATAATTACCTAAAGGTTCTGAAGGAGGAAATTAAAGAATCAAAGACATAGTCTGAAAAATCGAAGACAGCTGAGCGTGGATCTCTCCCAATCGTAATCATATACACACGTTACATTTTGTTAAATTGTTGTATTCTTGGGAGGAAAAAACTTGATATTCGTTATTTGCACCTCACGAAACCCTAAAATATGAATTTTTCTAGCAACCGACAATTAAAAATAAATTATTTGAAATTTTCACCTTCTAGGGTTCAACTTAGGCTTCAAACAAATTTAGGCTTCAGCAGTGACGAAGTTATAAAATTATCAACAATTAATAAATAATTGTTGTTATTTTATGAGGAGGGTGTGGGATTATGCGGTTTTTTAAAGATTTAAAACCATAGAACCCATAAATATAGTGTTTGATGAACCGGAGGGAATTGTTTTTAATTCCCCTGCTCACCTCCTCTGATATTAGGCTCCCCCCGTTCTTCTGAATAGTTCTCGTACAATCGGTAGTAACTATTGTATCAGAATGGTGACACAGCATTTCAAGTGCTCTCATCAGCCTAAATACAACTGCTAACAAATCGATCTCCGTCCTACCATTAAAGCCATCTGTTCGCATGCAGAGCTTGCTACGCTTCGCAATTTTACTTCTAATTAACTTTTCAGCCGTTTATTTATTTAATGTCATCTTTAAATGCCGGGAACTAATTAATTATGTCCGATCTAATACATGTTTGTAATTTTCTCCTCATTATTGATTATTTATTTGTGTTCGGTTGTATTTTAATTATTGTATATGTATATATTAAAACTAGCGCTTGCATTTCCTTAAATGATGTCTTATTTAGTCCAAATTGTCAAGTTATTGCCATTGAACTATTTTCTCATTTTTTCTGTTATTCTTGATTTTATTAGGTACATGTTAGTTGTTAAATTTAATGATCTTCTTAGCATTAAATTTAAAGTCTTTAATAAGCATAGACATATTAAAGGCTTGATTCTATATTGAAGAGGAAGAATAGTTATATAAAAAAATATTACCAGCTAAGCTCACTGTTGCCTCTCAGTCTTTGATAAGAGTTTTGTCTTGTTCGCACTCTCAGAACTTATCTACTAAGGAAAATAATAATTTTTGTTACTGAATACGGGGTGTTTGAAAAATATAGATTATGAAATTCTGTCGTTTTTAGTATATTTTAGATTGAACATCTGAGCTCTATTACATTTGTTTAAAATTTTAGTTATAATTAAAAAATATTAACTAAAAACGTATTTAGATCTCAATAATAAAAATGTATGTACTGATTATAGATTTGGGGGGGGGGAAGAGATATTTGTAATTTATTAATCATGTACATATCACTGAGGAAACTTTTTTTTTTTACTAACCAGAAATGATACAATCTACTACAATTAAGAGCAATAAGTATTAATGTTCTAAGTATTAATTCATACAAAATATACAGAACAAGAAAAAAAAAGAACTTTAAATGATAATTATAGTGCTCACAACGTTTTAAGAAAAATAATCACAAGACTGAAAAGACAGGAAACTGCACGTCGATTTCGACTATTACAGCACTTACTAGACAAACGGTCCAAACTTCCAATTCATTACAAAAGACTGATTCACATGACAATTATAAGGCCAATATGGAGATATGTTAAGCTTTAGGCTCCACTAAACCTTCCAATTCCTCTCGTATCCAATCCTTACAATCCAAAATCCTTCTTAAAATCCTGAATGCTCCCTACTTTGTCAAAATAAAATCATCCACAAAGACCTTAATGTTCCATTTGTAACTTTATTAAGTTATTTATTAACTGTTATGTAAATAAATTTAAAAAAATAATGATGATAATAATAAAATAACATAAAATAGATAAAAAACAATAATAGAATCTTGGTACTTAAAATAAAAATATAAATCGATATAAAAAATATAGTACAATCAAAATGATTAAATAATTTATAAACGACGTAAAGAAAATTTAATTTATGTAACAATAACTTCGCACCTATATACAATATTTACATTCAGCATTGGACGCTCCGAACCAAAATCTTTACATCCCCATGTGTAAGGGGGGCCACACGGCCGCCCCGAGTGTATATAAGCACACATGTATATGTGCGTGTGTGTTTCTTTTTCATTCGTTATTTATTTACATATTTCCTGAATGCTGCAAGAAGGATGACAACAGTTGAAGACACACCCATTACTACCCACAGCCCATAGATATAATTGCATCCCACTACTCGTTTGTTATAATTATACCTTCAAAGCTTTTAATTTTTTGTTCTAGTAGGATCATCAGCTAATTATAGGCGTTATAAGGTAGGGGAAAAAAAAAAACCTACACATCATTCCCTAACTAATTATTTTTAACAGTACGTCATAAATTAAATAATATTAATGATTTAGCGTCTGGTACTTAATAAATAATTTGTTTTCTCCTTAAATATTAAAAAACTAAATAAAAAATGAATAATTATCTCCATTGATCCGTATATAAGTTTTCTTTTCTATATATCCGGCGGACATTGTAGGGCATAACTACAGAAAAGCATCCCTCTTTGCATATTTTGATGACATCGCCATCAATAGCAGAAGTGTCAGACCTGCTGCAGCCCTGGGCCATATCGAAACTGTATATAGGGATTTCACGCAGATACTTCGGAACATTAACATCAACGTAAATCCGACTAAGACCGACTGCATGATATTGATTTTTGCATGGTATGTATGTGTATTAATATTTTCAAGAAATATAATTACCAGGAAAAAATAAGAGGCTGAGTGCTAATTTTAAAATAGGGGTTATTTGCAAAAAAAAAAACATGAGACACAGTAGTTCAAAAATAAAGTCATATTTTATCTTATTATACTATAATATTATCCTTTAAAAGAAAAAAATTCACTAACTTGAATAATTAAGTTTTTTTGTATTTTATGAGATTGATTATATGAATAAACGGATCATTACAATCTGCACTGTAACAAATTTATGTTTGTGCAAGCTATCTGTTTTCTATATTATTTAATAAAACGAAATTGAATAAAAATTAATAGTGGTATATATTTAGAGTTAGCATTTTTGTTTCATTTGTAACTTTTGTTTTTTTCATTAATTTTTTATATTGATCAAATGCATTCGGTCTTTTGCTCATCATGAAGTAATGAAACAGGACTAATTTAAGGCGGGCGAAACCGTAGGGCATAGTAGGCAATGTAGGCATAGTATAACGAATATTAGTGAAATATGATTTAGCTAAATGATTATATATGTATATTTGTAGTATATACAATTCTGTGGCTATTTAAGTCAAATCGCTTAAAAATTAAGTTAACTAGTTTTAATCCGTCCTAGGGACGTTTTAAGTTATGTTAAATTGGTCGTCTAGTTGCTAAGGCAACTATAATTATCTCATTTAACACAGCTTAAGATGTCCCGGTGATGGTTTAAACCAAAGTAACAATTTTTTAAGCATTTTGACTTAACTAGTTTTTCACGAGCAGCACAGAATCATTCTAAAGATTTTCAGTAAACAATTCGTTTTAGCTCGGTAAAGAAGTATACGTTTTGAAAAAAAAAAAATTGTTCTGCATTGTACACAAATTCTAAAAAAATGAAAAATAAAATTTCGTTCTATCTTACAGGAATCTTACTGAAAGTAATCGAAGATATTTTATCGAAAATCCCATTAAATTATCTGATTAATCATGGAGTTCCTTGTCCGTATAATGTTCTCTACACTTTTTGAGTTTTCAGTTTGGAATAGTACTAATCTAAATGAAAATTAAGAGCTTCTATATGAATATGTATTTTGTAGTTCAATGATGACAAATTAGTAATGAATGCATGTATAAAAAACAAAACAAAAAACAACCTAGTCCTTTATTAACTAAACACTGCCATTCCTAGTTACTGTTATTAATGATAATTAAGAAATAACAACAATTAGTGCTAAGTGGAAAGGTTCCTATTGAACTTCATGTTATTAGTGGATTCGCGATGGAAATTAAATTCACAAAGACTTTCTGTGTGATTCACAGATAGGCTTAAAAAGTCTCTTAGTCATCTTTGTTAGCTCATTCATGTAGTGTAAGTCATTGGAGATTGGACAAAATATAATATTAAAAAAAAATGATATTTTAATTTTATTTAGAATCGATAATTTCCTATCTAGGCTTTAGTTTATGGATTTGAAAAATTTGCCACTACAACACATGAAGGGTCTCGGGTGTTGTATTTGACAAGGAAGCTCTGTTCCTTGACTAACCTTATTTATCAGAAGATGATGTAGCAAGAATTTTTCCCCTACCCATTCAAAGGGCCTGAGGCTGGTTTTACCCCAGAAAACTGTCTCTCGACTACTTCATATAGAAGTATCTCAAACCGTTGCTAAGTCTCTTGCTGTGTAAATGTTTATCTATTTCCTTTATTACTATACTTTTTAATATATATTTAATTTATAAATTTTATACTACTGTGTAATAATATAAAATATATTGAGAAATTAGCTCTTAAAATAAATATGGATAAGAAAAAAAATATATATCTCTAAAATAAAATAATTTGTATCCAAGTTAAGTCTCAAAACACTCTCTGTTATCACTGTAAATTTAACATTTCAAAAACTTCCGAATTTTGAAATATTTATTTAGTACTTTAGGACTATAAGTATTTTATTGATTTATGATGATGATTTGTCCAACTTGACAATCCTCAAGGGCACTCTTGAATATAAATTTACACCTCACATCCAACATTTCAAAAACTTTTGGTAGGCTATTTTGCCCAGATCATTAATTTTGTTCTAATAACCTCATTTTGTCAATTTTCCAGTTGGTATAAAAATTTTAATTATAAGAAAGTGATAATAGTGTTATGTTAGTAAATGGTTATTTAAAATTGTCCTTGAGGATGGCTTGGTTGGCCGAAATGTTTGACATTTTAAGAAATAATATAAAAGTGTTTTTAAACTGAATTTGTATAAAAATTATTTTATTATAAACAGGCTCTAAAAAGTAAAATTATTACATATGAAACAAAATATATAGTTTAATGGCAGCAGATACGATCTTCGGTGATATTTATAGGAGGAAGAACATTTAGAGGTTCAAGCATTTAGTGTCTATGGTTACAACAAAGTTGACAAGACGATAAAGGAGATATTTAAGGGGGAGAGATGCTTCTTAGTTGTAAATTTCGAAATCGCTTAGCTTGTGTCTTCTGTCCAGAAACCTATAAGTTAAAATTTACAAAATTTATAATTGAGATGATAGCATTGCGGTGAATTAGAAGGATTTTTAAGGTCGTAGGATTTAGCGTCAAACGGATCCCTAAAATGTTGATAAACAATAAAGGGGTAAACGTCCGTGGGATAAAAGGAAGCATAGGTGGGAGCATTGTGTTAATACTAATCTTTCAGACATGGGATTGGACGAGAATCATAGGACAAATTTATTTAGAGAGTGATTAGTGGTATCGGGATCGAACCTTCGGGTTCCCTAAGCCTTTATTATTATTATATGCATTTTATAAACGTTGACAGGTAACGTACAGAATTTTCAAAGCAGGGTTTAAAAGAATTACTCTATACAGTAATCCTAAAAATAAATAACTACAATTAGTAAAGATGAATAAATTGTTTGAAGAACATATTTGGCCTTTATTATATCTCACAATACCTTAAATTTAAAATCTGAGTATTTTGGAATTGATGTTTTTCTTTTCTTTTTAATAAATAATTGACGCTGTTAAGGCTTGTCTTAGGTTTGATATTTCAATTCATTTCTTGATAAATATTCTTTTTTGTACATTATACTTACCTAAGTATGTTAAATACGTTATATGTTATACGTTAAATACAACCTTGTAACATGCTGTTTTCACTGCTTTTGTAAGTACGTTAGTTCAATTAAATAATCAATTATCTTTTAAATGTCTAACTTTTCAGTACAAAATTTTGTAATTTAGTTCAAACAAATTAATGTGTGTGCTTGTCGAATATAATATTGTTAATTCTGTTTGCTATGATTACCAAATCTACTGTTTATTTAAGCACACCGAGCTCGTGGAATGTTTATGTATGGCGAAACAGTGTGCTGTCAAGGTGAACTGGAGACGAGAGCATGTCTCTAACCTTGTTGTAAATTCAAATGTGACATGAGAAGTAACAATCCTATTCAGTTAAGATTTAATTTTTCTTGTTGATAAATTTAGTTGCTATTTCTTTTTATAATCTTGTGTTTATAAACTACTTATAAATATTAATAAGAAATAAAGAAAGCTTTATGTAAACTTCGTAAAATATTTATATAAAGTTAATATAACTAGTGTTAAGGTATGCTTAGAAAACCCTAGAGATACCTAACCCAGTCCTCCCAAGTTCAGCACAATCCTATGCCCACAAAGTTTGTTGAAACATTCCTCTATTATTATTATTATTATTATTGGCGCGACAGACCGTGGAGGTCCAAGATCTCGCGCGATGTACTTCCAAAGTACATCGCGCGTTTCATGACGTGGTTTTCTTAGGGTGGGTTCGTCACTCCCACGCCTATTTTTTGTGAGTGCCACCCATTGGCTAACGGGCCCCTAAATGCCAAGGGGGAGGCTGTGAGTGAGTATTATATAATTATATGTTTGAAAAATCCCGGATAGGGGCAGGAACTCGAACTCGCAACCTTTGGGTTGGCAGACAGACATGTTACCACGCTGCGAACGTCACCTCCAAAGCATGCCACTACCTCACAGCATGGTCGTAGAAAAGAAAATTTATTGAATGTTCATTTCTTTACTATTGAGTCGTTTTTAATTAAATTAATTATTTTTTCTTCAGTTTGTATTAAACACGTTTTTGAGAAACGTTTTTTTTGCTAATTTTATTCACGCATTGATCCCATTTGTACTGTATAGAACATTGAAAACTTATTTATTCAATTCTTCTTTATTTTGTACTAGTAACAGTTTACATTTAGCTACTTCCTTCCGATTTGTCTGTTATATGTTATGAGGATTATAAAGTAATTGTGTTTAATGACTGGTGAAGCTGTAGTTATACCTTACATTGCTATATAACTTATGCTTTATTTCCCATAAAACAATATGGTCGTTCTAGCAATGGAAGGAGAGGCGCCATCTTAGCAACCTCGAAACTGTAGCGGCATTGGTCCGATTCGGGCTTGGGCCGGTTGACTTTTATTTCGTGGTGGCTCCGCGGAGTGAAAGGTCCTTCCCACACTGGTTAGAATGGGTAGGTTACCTACTGGATAAAATGCCCTCTTCCTCTTCGAATGTCAGATATGACGTGGCAGGGAGTTACACACACAACAAAAATCTATATATGTAATTTTTTTTTAGGGTCATTGAATATTCACCATCAGTATTGACTGATCCTTAATCAATTCAAAAACATATATTATTAATAGTAAAAAAATATTATTAATATATATATGTGTTGGACTATTTATACCTGAAACGTATTCACTTCTCTATAAACCGCTCTATATCATAGTCACTGGCTAAGGTCAGCGGTTGGGACTCGACCACAATCCTGCCTAGCTCTCTCATCCATTCTCCTATACATCGGCCCTGGATTTCCTCTGAGACCTCGGCAGATTACTTTGGGCATCACGATCACTGAGGGTCTTGGAGTTTTTCTCTCTTGTCTTTCCAGCATTCCTTAAAATGGTAGAATGTCTTTTAAAGCTATATTATCACACTTTGAAACATAAATCAAAATTGGATTTTTATAATTTTCAAATTTAATAATGCGTATCAAACAAAATATATTTATTTATATAAAAATAAAATTCCTTTCTGAAATATGTGATGTGCACTATATGTGATAAAACAGACTGCCATTTCTTGTTTTTGGAATTTTATTTAAAATGTTTATTACATATACACTTTACTTTTGTAAAGTTCGTCATCCACTACTTTTTAAATTAAAAAAAAATAATATGTCATATTATTTATTTGTACCCTTAATCACGTGAACTTCAACTTACGTCTGTACCTTATTTCTCCTTACGTAGGTCTATTGTCAAATGGTGTCTTATATTATTTTTTTGGGACTGTGTATTAATCTTGTTATCATTAATTAAGTGTTATTTAATGTTAAGAGAGGCAGAAAGCTTATCGTTCACTATTGTTAATATTTACTTTTTATTTTAAATATTTACTTTAACCTTTAAGATTATCCCGTTTAAATAAATCTTAAAATAAATATTAGGATACCCATCTTGTTTAAATATGTTAAGGTCAGTGTCATCCTTAATATTTTATTAATTACTTTTATGAGTAATAAAAGCTCAATAATTAATTCAGTATTCTATGAAATATAATTTATAAATGTATAATCATAACACATTTTTTTTTATTATAGCACAAATTGTAGAAAAAAAGATTTTTATTTAATTTTCAATGACATAACTGTAGGCATATTACAAAGGCAAAACCGTAGACTGTCATTAGTTTCTCTACTAGGGTCCAACTGCCTCAAAGCTAGTAGGACTGTCACAAAGTAATTTGTCTACAGTACAAACTATGTAATTTGTCAAATACAAAGTAAACAAAAACAACTTAATTCTTGTAGAATAAGGCACAATCAAGGCAGCAATATATGAGTAATCAACTTCACAGATATTGAATGTTCTAATTTCCAATCTATAAAAATAATAACTAAAATGTCTAATATAGTTCTGCTCAAATTGATGCCAGGAATGTGTATAAAATTAAACTAGATGGCAAATAAATTTATAAAAATCCTAAGAGAATTCATAAATGACGAATTTCAGAATGCGGTTAACTTTAAAATAATCATTTTTTTTTTTTAAATAAAATTTATTCTTCAACATCCGTGAGATTGACTATCGAAATAATATATAACTATAGAATAATGGTTTATTTTCTGAAGATATATTTATTAAACTTGCTCAGATTTATTTAATGAAGTGCCTAACTCGACATAGCCGTGTTTATCTCAGAATGGATAGCGATTAAATAAATAAAATACTTTTCATTGATTGTATTTAGAAATTAATGACATTAATTATATTGTATTTTCAACTACCAGTTAGTGACAGTATTGAAATGCGCATTGGCTCCGACCTCAGTTATAGCTGTTGAAATTTAGCCAACAGTGAACTTGTTCCTTTGATCCTAGATTAGGGCACAGCAACTTCGGGCTACTTAGTTTCTAGTTTTACTTCCATTTCTTAGCCATTAAAAGAGCTATTGAAATACTGATAATTACTTTCCCGAATCTTAAAGGGTGTTTATTATTTATTCAGTAATTTTCTCTTAAAAGATTTGAACCTCTTAGTTATGTATCTTTTATGCCCTAAACTATTAACGGAATATTAAAACTTTATATATAAAATTTTAGGATATACAAATTAGTGACCTCAACTTAATGTGTATAAAATAAAGCCTTATGATGTTTAATTTAATAAAAGAAAAATTACATGTTTTACAAAGATGTCTGTGTACCTTTTGTCCAGGGGTGGAGGAGGGGGGTCTGTGGGGGGACTAGCTGATAGAAATCTACAAATTGGGCTGATTTAGAAATTGAGATAATATATTTAAAAAATACATTTTGTTAAATATTATAGTAAAACATTAATTTCGGGAATAATAAATTACAGTTTTTTTTTTTTTAAATCAAGTCCCTTAAAGAGAATATATGTAACATAGTATAATTAAAAGTAATTACATGATAATAATTGGCTTTTATTATTTCATATAATAATTGTTATAATGTACAGATATACAGATATGATATAGTTGTTGTTTAGATTTAGAAATGAATGTAAATGGTTAATAAAATATAATTTTTCTAATATAATTGTAGATTGGATCAGATGTCCGGAACTTTGCCCTATAAATAAATATTGTTGAATAAATAATGAGGATTTTTCTTTAAAAAGAAGAAAAATAGTGCAATTGTTTAGGTTTAATAAGGTTCGGATACAAATTAAATTCCTACCATCTGGACCGCTATGCATCGGACCAACCCTTCCTTTTATTAACCTCTTTTAACCACTTTATTATTAGCAAAATACTATTTATTCATATGCTTATTATAATTAGACGACGTT
The DNA here is from genome assembly GCF_000696795.3 of Halyomorpha halys. NCBI lineage: Eukaryota > Metazoa > Arthropoda > Insecta > Hemiptera > Pentatomidae > Halyomorpha > Halyomorpha halys. The sequence continues at coordinate 57 of NW_027106076.1, read as the reverse complement.
TGGTAATCACGAAAATCGTTTATAAATCTTGATAAACAGCTATTTAACGAAGCTGAA
>NW_027106075.1:0-1317 GCF_000696795.3 Halyomorpha halys | reverse complement strand
TCTTTTGTCAAGTTTGAGGCATAAGATGCGGATCTGTCAACAGGCGTTGGTGGGGCATTAAAAAAGAATACTGCAGGGCATGATGCCATGGGCATAGGCGGGTAGGGGTGTACTGTGGAGAGGAGTTTTAAAAAGTAAAATAAAAATTACAAATTTCAGCCTTGATTTAAGCCCTAAGGATTTTAAAACCTCTACGAATAATATATCTAAATTATAGAATCTGATTTGATAAGGGGTCATTAAATTGATTATTGACAGAATCAATAGCTGAGAGTTGACACAGCTATCGACATATCTCCTCAACGATTTCCCATTACAAATATTATAGTAACCACATTAATAATTAAAACTTTTTTTAGTCTAAACTAAAACAACTATTACGGTTTAGAACCATATCGAATTTATTAACAGTCGGAATTTGTTTTCCAATAGTTTAAATTATGTAAATTTTTATTATTTTTCATCTCCGGTCTTGCAACACCGTCCTTCCCAACTACAGACGCCCCTAGTCAATTTCTATGTTAACATTTCGTTATTCACACAGAGTCCGTTATTTTTAGGTTTTGGCAATATTTGTCAGCAGTCATAGATTCAGGGGTATGAGGGACCTTATTATCAGGTCAAGTCAATTCTGTTCACTCTATCTGATCCAACATTGACTTATGCTAGCCAATTCCGTTCACGAAGGGTGCCCGATTTGGTTCAAGGGCTTTGGGATCCAAATTCTATTAATGAAAAACGATTCCATTAAATCGACAATGACCACATTTCTATCTTTATTAAATTTTTATTTCAATTAAATTCCCTTTCTCGCGTTTCATTTTTATTTTTTATACTTCTTTGGCTTTATGCACATTAATAGATATTTTTTGTCGAGAATAGAATCGTAATAAAAAGTGACTAATTAAGTGCCAAATCAGATTTAGGTGAATGATTTTTAATTCTCATGGTTATGAAAGCAAAACTAGCCTAATCCACAACACTATTTAGGCCTGTATTACATTGCAGTTTGACTATTCTTGTTTTCATGCATTTGGAAGGCAATGAAATTATTTAAAAAGCCAAAAAAAAAAAATCGTTTAAATCCGCAGATTAATTAAACCCCTTAACAGACGACCGAGAGTCCGGCCCTAAGTGTGGTTTTGTTTATCCTCTCATCTCCCTTTCTTATCTCTCCCTCCCCCCTCACTCCCTTTCAAGATAGGGTTTATTTGCTTACCCTTTAATTTATTATTTATTTATGTTTTTCTCTTTATTTTTTGAAAAATTATTAACAATGTAAGAATACATTTTTATTGGTAGCTGTAATTTACAATG
>NW_027106074.1:0-1054 GCF_000696795.3 Halyomorpha halys | reverse complement strand
TATTTATATTAATTTACAGCTCAAGAGAACCTTATTATTCCAGTCAGATTAACTATAGTTTTTCTTTTCTTATTATAAAATACCATATGAAATAAATGCTTCTGATCTATTTTCAGGTTACAGAGCCTAAGTAGTATAATTTAGTTCTTCTAACGTATAACAAATATTTATAAGTTAGAAGAAGTAATAGCAACTGCTGCCAAAAATTGTGTTGTATTATAAGCTAATCTTTAACAATGGGAGAAAAGAGTAAATGTGCAGGGACAGAAATTTTCCCTCCTCCGGTAAATTTCGTAACTTACTTTAAGTCGTCCATAGTCGGCTCCGCTCGGGACCGCTAGTACACTCTTGTCTCGAAAAACTGGACTTCCGCCATTTTGGGGAAGCTGAGGTAAACAATTACCAAAATAAAAGTAAAAAAAAAAATAATATATTAAAAAAATAAAATCAAAAATTTAATAATAATAGATAAAATTAAATAAATTATGGGAGTTTTAATTAATTAACTATTTGGGAATAGGCTAGGATAGGAATAGGTTTTGTGATTGACTGGGGAAGCTTCTAATTGTATAAAAATGCTTTCGGATAACAATCGTTTGTCGTGGTTATGGACAGAGACCAGTATGGAGGTATTGTCAAAATCAAAAGAGTGAGTGTTAAGCTATGTTGGGATAATTTTGAAGCCGTGAAGTTACAGGAGAAGACGGTATTGAGTTAGTTTGTTATAGTCTAAAGAACCCCGAACATCACTGGTAGCTTTGTTTTAGGCAGATTATGTGGAGTACCTAAGTCGAAAGCCAAATTGGTGTGGATCAAGTTTATTGGACTTCTGAAAGGAATATGAAACTTGGGCTTGTACTAGTCTATTTATGGGTATCGAAATATTAGAGATTTGTAAGTAACCTTAAGGAGAAAAATTAGCCTTTTCCAATAGAAAGGGAATATTGAATACTGAAGGGAGAATTTATAGATAAAAAGAAGGACTAGAATATATGTCTTCTAGTCCTTCTTTTGAAGATGGTTGGGGGTGCGGTCAATGAAAAACACAAATAAG
>NW_027106073.1:1192-1707 GCF_000696795.3 Halyomorpha halys | reverse complement strand
CCTCTCTACTAGTGATGAATGGTTGGGCTTAGACTGAGTCTAGAAGTAGATTTAGGTATTATAAATAAAAGTCTATGTAATTATTAGTTGATATTCGCTTTTAGGGAGTTTTAGTGGGGCGAGCTTGTCAGGAAGGATCGATTCCTAATATTTTTTGTATCATGATCTCTTCTATTGTGACATCGACCAAAATACTCGCTAGAAGTGTCTGTTTAAAAAGTATGATAAGTAAGGCTACCACAGAGGGCGAGAGTGCACTTCAGGCAATACAACGCTTCAGACAATAGGATCTACCTATTTATACTTAACTTGCATGTATTTCTTGCTTCTGATAATAATAAAAGGAGAGTGAGAGTGGCGGGTTTCAAATTTTAGGCGCTTTTTAAATATTGCTCGATTTAACTATCCCAAATCTCCTCCTCCCGTTTTAAGTAAATATTTCAAAAGTGATATAGGGCCGTCGCTAAAAGGGGGATTGGCCATGTGGGCGGTCAATAATAAATGATGCTCTGCTC
>NW_027106073.1:0-621 GCF_000696795.3 Halyomorpha halys | reverse complement strand
GTAAATATTTCAAAAGTGATATAGGGCCGTCGCTAAAAGGGGGATTGGGAACCCTCGTGAACCAATTAAAACCCAACAAGCCCGTCTCAGATCATACCAGTTACACCACCTTTTATCATCACCAGTACTCTCACTAAGTAATTTATAAAAGTATTTTGAGACCAGCACTTCTATATGGTGCTCCACTCTTCACCCATCTCAGAGATGGGACACAGCGCCATTTACAACGCTTCCAGGATGTATCCACTGCAATGTTGACACACTGTAGTGTTGCGGAAGATTGTGCGGCCAACATCGCTGAAGAAGATGAAGACAGATCACCTACACGAGCTTTTCGAACTACCCTCTGTGCTTGAGTTCACCAAGTTTTTCAAGACACATAAAGTTTTTCGACTCTTTACGGCACCATAGAAATCCACTGTTCAGGACCCTTACACCAACGACTCCTCCGGTGCGTTGGTAACAAACCAGATACAAATTCTGAAACGACGTGCCAGGACAGGTATTTAGGGAATACTTTTTTTAAGTTTAGCTTTAATTTCAAAACCAATGTGTGCCCCAGCACATTATAAAATTCAAAGAAAGCCCAATTAAGCAAAATTTCAACTCAATAACTTCTTA
>NW_027106072.1:0-1761 GCF_000696795.3 Halyomorpha halys | reverse complement strand
ATTGTACATGTTTAATAAATAAAAATTTAGGAGGTAAGAAAAAAAAAAAATAAAAAAAATGCATGTGATTGCATGATTTTTATAGAGCGTGAGAAAGCACAACACGAGAGGTGGTTACGTTGAACTGGTATATATACTGTACATTACTTTTATTTTGTTTTCCGAGATTTCTGCATCTCGCATGTCGTGTTTGAGTGTCCGAATGTCAATACTGCTTTCCTAACTATTCCATAACACATATAATTGATCACAGATTTATGATAACAATTCATTCTTGCTGAATTTTACTGATATTAATCTTTATAATAGTTACTGAATTTGCTGACCTTGAACATCGATCCGAACTACTAGCGCAGTCTTTTAGTAAGCAGTGGTAAGAACGCCCAGCAATGGATTGAATGATTACTAAGGACTGAACAATATCTTAGGTTATTTCTGATATATGATTATGTTTTTGATTCTATTTCCACAAATAGCGTATTAACAGAGAGTATTTTCAATACTTATATTTTAAATAAGGAAAACTAATTTGCTAAATTACTTAGCACAGCTGTTAAGGAACAATTTAATATTTTGTAACTAATGATACCTCTGTTAAATTAAATTAGTGATAGGTATCTTATTTTACTTTAAGCATCTGTATTACTATGAGAATCTGATGGTAAACACTAAAATTACTAATGAAAATCTACAGAATTTTTTTTTTTATAATACCACTCTTTTATTAAACAATTATCTACACACTTTCAATGTACCAAAAGAGAATGATGTAATGAACATGTTTTCAACTATTTTTACCAAACCTTCTAGTTGATAGTCTTTTTTTCACTTTTTGTTTGTTTTTATATAAATATAACATCATATCATCATCTGTATGCCATTATTTTGGTAAATTGGTTTGTTTTAAATTTTCAAGATTCTATTTCACTGAAAATTCATATAGGAATTATAGAATTATGCTTTATGATTTTAGTGAATTGGAAATTAATAACATTTATTAGCATGGGTTTGGAATGCTGCAGTAATTTATTTGATCATACACTTTATGTATTGATAAATGTTCTGCAGAAATTATCAATATAAGTCTTCTATCCAATTTAATTATTGAATGATAGTACAATAAGCCTTAAATACATTTATAACAGGATTTTGGTCAGAATATTGTTAATTGATGCTTCATAACAGATGTCACAGTGATGTTTTATTCTTGAAGATTGAAAATTAACAAAATCATTTCCCAGACCTTTTTGTCAGAGATTGAACCGTTTAATATCACATACTACTAGTAAGGTAGGTATTTAAAGTAAAAGAAGCAGTCTATCATTAAATTATGGGCTTAACAGAGGCATCAATAATTATAATAAAACTAAATTATCGCTTAGGAGGTGGGCTAAATAATACAGGATAAGTGTATAATAAAAATTTGAATATACTTTTAAAAATCTATCACCCTATTTTGATATTATAAAAGTACATATCATGAATTTTCATTATGACATATTACATAATTCTTTCATATTGTTAAACATAAATAGTTTATGACTAAATAGTACCATTATAATACATGGAACATTACATTGGGATACAAGTTACCTTGTCCTTTTACTGTAGATCTTTCTTTTTAATCCATTGTGAGTGTCCAATGATAATCGACTCATGACCTCTTTATGTAGAATATTAATGTGATTTGTGGGGAATAGAAAGAACCTTATTGGAGGTATTATAAAACTACCATGGAGAAAGGTTTGTTAAATTCATATC
>NW_027106071.1:9627-9945 GCF_000696795.3 Halyomorpha halys | reverse complement strand
TTTTTATTATTACGCCTATAATCAGGAAAAGATTTACTAGTAAATTTAATCCAATGTTATTTCAACTGATTATGTTTATTAAGATTAACATTTCCCGGGGGGGTTTATTGGGTGTGAGTTGGGGGCCGGGGGTCGCTACCCTAAAAAAAAAAAAAAAAGAACCTGGATTGGTTATTACTCATACTACTCATATTTGTAATTTTAATTAAGCTGTATTACATACATTTTTAATTTAATGAAGAATGAGATTATCAAAATTCACTTCCTGGGGTTTACTAAATAATTATTAACTGATCCATGTGGGATGGGATTCTAACC
>NW_027106071.1:6213-7093 GCF_000696795.3 Halyomorpha halys | reverse complement strand
TCCTGGGTGCCAGACTCGATCAAAAGCCTGTTCTACATCAAGAAAGACTCCCGAGCAGTACATTCCGCGCTCCAATGAAGACGAGATTACATCAGCCACACGATGGCATTGGTGGAAAGTGGAGTGGGATGTTCGTTATCCAAACTGGTGATCTGGGATTATGCGGTTGGAATCTAGGAGAGGGTGCAGGCGTTTAAAGATAAGTTTCTCAAGGTTTTTTCCCATGATAGGTAACAGATATAGGAGATATAACAGAGATAGGATGGTAAGAAGATGGGTGTTCTGGGGGCTTTCGAGGTTTGGGAATCATTTAGATTATGTAACTTTGTAATTTCAACTGTATTTGTATTTCATGTATGTATGTAAATTTCTCACTTTGTAAGTTCAACTGTTTGAACATGCCTATTGTAATCGAATTTGTAATTCAAGTGTAAATGGACCGAGTGGTCGAAACACTTAAATAAATAAAAAAAAATAATAAAACAAAAATGGCAATCTATTTAAACTTAGTAAATGTTGCTCTTGAATTCTGTAATCATTTTCCAGAACGGTTTCTGATGAAATTCAATGAAATGAAATGTTCCAATGAATTCCAATAACGAAACACTCAAAACAATGTATTTACGGCTCTTATAAAACGGGAGCTTAATTAGAAAAAAGTAAATTATTATTAAAGTTGACTTATTAAATTATAAAAACTATTTAAGAATATTTTAATTTTCTGTAAATATTACTACTATTTTTACTGAAAATAAAACTTTTTTTAATCAAGTACTTTTATACTCTAAAAGCCAAAATACATTTACTGTGTTCATGTAAAATGATGAAAATTTAATTTTATCACTTTTAAAAATAAATACAGAAATCAGTTTTTTAAAAG
>NW_027106071.1:0-1122 GCF_000696795.3 Halyomorpha halys | reverse complement strand
AAAATTAGAATACTAACATACATAGTACATTCTTCTAGGGATCTTAAATGCTTTAGAGCATCATACAATTCTTCTCTATTCACGCTATCATAAGCTGCTCTAAAATCGATAAAGAGATGAGTTTTAATCTTGAATTCTCTTCCTCGCTCGAGAATCGTCCTGAGACAGAATATCTGATCTGTCGTGGACCTACCTTTGAATCCCCACTGGTATCGGCCGAGCGCCCTCTCCGCATAGGGCAGCAAACGCTCGAAGAATATGTTTGACAGGACTTTGGCAGGAGGGAGATCCTCCCACTTTAGTCAATCACCCTTCTTAAATATAGGACAGATGAGTGACTTGGTCCATGGGTCCTGTAGAACTTCATCTGTCCACCGGTGATGAGGAGTTCTGTTCTATCATAAAGTAAGATAATATTCCTTCTTAATTTGACACTTCTTAAACCACTGATATATTTTGTACACAGCAAATATAATTTTTTTTTCCCAAACCTAAGTCTTGTCTAGCTAAATCAGTATTTGATTTTACATTTACCCATTAAGAACAAATAAATCGTAATTCAGAGTTAATTGAACTTTTTATTGTTAATTGCATGAAGAAATATTGCATTATGTTTTGTTAAAACGACTCCAAAAATCTTCTCAGCAATGAGTTACTAATAGGTTTAAAAAAAATTACGAGTATTTTGGAGGCAAAGAAAAACAACTAAAGATTTAGGTTCATTGATTCCATATTCGTCGTCATGGTTCTCTTGTTTGTTTGTTGTTTTAATGAGGTGTAGATAGTTGACCGTAGATTAATGATTGGAGAATTTTGTCGGGAGGTTGCGGTCAGCAGGCCTTCTACACCATAACCTCTGATGAAGACCTGAAACTCAGGTCGAAACGTCGGCATACAAATAAATAAATATGGTTTTGTTTATTTATGTTGTTCTTTGCTGACCGCACCCCCCCGACAAACTTCTCCAACCATTAAGGTTGTTTTGTATGAACCCCATCAATCAACAACTATTTATCATTTTGGTCCCGTTTGGTTAGTTCATAGAATAACTAGTTTTATGTATTTTATTGATTTCTAGCAGAATACCTCACTATTTCGTTTGCAAGCTGACGTTTTCTTCAA
>NW_027106070.1:3024-4561 GCF_000696795.3 Halyomorpha halys | reverse complement strand
TTGTAAATATCAACAAATAAATAAAAAAAAAAGAAAAAAAAAAAAGACTTTTGTCAGCTATGGCATTCAATTTACAGAACAGTTAACACAATAAGCATAGGCAATATGAAAGGAACCCTACATATCAGCAAATTAGATGGTAAAAATTCATATAAATAATAATAATTATAATCTTTATTTATTCTGGAATTGATCGCTTTAGAATAATTTACAGGCGTCAAAATTGGCTTTAGAGCCTTAGAGTAAATTACAAGATGTTATAAAATAAAATAATACAATGAATTAAAAAATATACAAACAAAAACCATAATTAACAGAATATATAAAATAATGATAAAACAAATAAAATAAAACCACTTTTCATATCATAAAACATAAGATGTCTTCTGATAGTAAATAAAAAGGGAAAAAAAATGATAAAAAAATCAAATACATTTAAACTAAAAAGTAATAAATGAAAAGATATAATTTCTGCTAGTGTATATATTTACAATTATAAACGAAGATCTAAGATATAAAATAACGAAAATATATAAAGCTTTTTTGGAAACTTTCAATTCTTATTCTTCCGGAATTGGAAGGGTATTAAAATTACTAATAAAGGAGGGAATAGAATTCCATAAGGAAGAGGAAGGGATGAGGAAAGATCTACCAAAGGCAGCGGTTCGATGGGCAGATACATATAAGTCTGAAGGCCGTGAGCGGGTATTGGGGGAATGCACTGAGGACTTAAATCGAAGGATATCTGAGATGTACGATGGACGGCAGGATTGAATAGCTTGATAGAGAAAAGAAGCAAGGAAATATTTACGACGGAAGGAGGAGTAAAGCCACTTCAAATCTTTATAAAATCGGGTGACAGGGGCGTCCCTGGGGATCCCTAAGATGAATCGTACAAAGCAATTATTTAACCGTTTTAATTTTGCTTCGAGATCCCCAGAGACACACCCGTAAACCACACAGCAATAGTCAAAGTAGGAGGAATATTAAGGAAGTAACCAGGAGCCTACGGGTTTCAAAAAGAAGTAGGTGACGAAGATAATTTAAACTCTTCAGGGTGGAAAAGGTACGGCGAGAAATATCGGAGACGTGGTTTTTCAGGAGAGAGAGATAAATAGTACTACAAAACCCATAAATTCAACCTTCCTTCTAGAATTTTTATCTGAAACTTATTAATTTAATTACTTAGACTTATCATGTCTTTATTAAGATATATTAGTGTTATATTAAATAAAAATTAAACCATTAAAGTGAATTAACAAGATTTACACCGAATCAATAGAATTTTAAAATCTACGATCTTAAACAAGAGTTAATTACTGACTCCAAAGATTCGGGAAATCCTTTAATTAATTAAAACTCGAAGATAACAAATATTTTTTGTTATGTGGATTTGGGCGGTTGAGAAGTTGGAATGGAAACAGATATGCGTCTTTTTATTCCAAACTCCTTAACCACCCTAACCCATTAATTCTTAATCTTTCATCCTTAACAATCCCTGATAATCCTCCGAGGCGTGTGAAAAGAAGATGGCCAC
>NW_027106070.1:0-1189 GCF_000696795.3 Halyomorpha halys | reverse complement strand
ACCGTTCCTTCCATAATAAACTTCTCAACCACCCAAATCCACTTGTTTCTAACCTGTCTTCTCCTTCATTACCTAATAATCCTCCTAGGCGTCTAAAAAGAAGATGGCCTCGAGATCTTCTCCTCTAGAAATGTTATTGGAGTTATATCAATGGGTAGATTCTTCACATGTTTTTATCATGTCACTATGTAACCTACATTAAATTTACTCGTTGTATATATTTGTATACAGTTGTAAATAACAATAAATAAATTATTAAAAAAATATATATATATCATTATTTTATTTTATTTAAAGTCAGTTACATACATTGTTTGTTTGTTTTTTTTGTTGAAATAGTTATCATTTGACATCTTTTATACACATTGGCCTACCCTCAGTTAATCTCCCAAAAAATAGAAACATTTGTTTGATATATATAAATCAATTCTTCGTGTTGTCTAGTTCTTGTGGGTATTTTTCACGTTAGCCTAATTTTTCACCTAATTGACATGGATCGGGGATTTCGGCTAAAATGGCTTTACGTTATATATAGGTGTACTAGTAGGATAATAGGAGTAGCGTCGAGTTTTTGTTATTTTCGAAAAACAAGCAGAGGAAGAGTGAAAATTTTGAATAAAATTGTTGTATTGTAGGAAGATAGTCTGGGTGGCAGTCGATAAAGACATCAAAATAGTAAAAGAAACGAACCCCCCGAAAAGGCTGTTTGATTGAAACAGATATGTCAACTATCTTCTTCCAAAATATTTTTATATTTATATTGCTATATAAAAATCTAGTGTAGCTTGCGTACCAAACAACTTTCACTTACCAACCAATTTACGTTCCCGAATTTTGAGTAGATTGGGGGGAATCGTGTTAAAGTTAACACTAATTTTGTGATTTTAGAAAAAAAAAAAAATCAAAAAAAGGCGGAAATTATGAATAATTATTTTTTTATTTTTCTCCTGCTATAGAAATTCGTTTATTAAAATGGCTTTACGTTATATATAAGTGTACTAGTGAAGCGTTGCACTAGTCCTTCGAATAGGTTTTGTAGTTAATCATTAGGGGTATTCATGATGTTGTGTTAAATGTTAATTGTTTTGCCATGTTAAATGTTATAACTATAAGATTGTGAGCAGCCCTATTTGAAGTCATGTTAAACGTTAAATGCATAAGAGCCCCTAGCGGATTTTCTCAGCAACTT
>NW_027106069.1:0-1011 GCF_000696795.3 Halyomorpha halys | reverse complement strand
AAGGCCGTACCTAATTCCAACTTTTTTTTTTTTTTTATAATTGTGCATCACTAGTTATAAGTATGATGTGTACCAGGCAACCCAATGAAGTTGGCCAGCACATTTTTTTTTTTTTTTTTTTTTTATACAATTTTTTTCTCTCTTCCCCATTAACTGAATATAATGCTGCCCTAACTTTGATAATGAAATAAAACAATTGTAAAAAAAAAAAAAAAAAATCACCAATAAAGATAAAGAATTCTGAGTGATTTCGAAATATACAAAGTCAGCGATGGATAAAGAGTGTCGTTGAGTAACTCAAAGCTCAATATTCTTTTGATTAAACTTTAATAAAAGCATTCCAAATATAACAACATCCAATCAATCATGCGATTGGATAAGAACTGACAAACGAGTATTTCTTCGAAATCGAGCTCAATATGGAGGCAGCATCACACAATATACTTCACATGCTTCATATCACACATCAGAAATATCCTCATTGAAGGATTGACAAATGAAGGAGGCCACAATTTTAAAATTAAACGTTTTAAATACTAAAATCATAGTCTTTATAATATTTGAAGTCTTTATATAAACTTATATAATATTTTAATTGAAATACATACTATTTATTTCTCTCTGTAACAACACACATTTATTAGAGCCTATAAATAAGTGTTCATATTAACACATGAAATAAATAAATCGAATTGATACACCAAGAATATTCCCTACTTTAGAAAATGGAGTTTACAAAATATGTATTCCTCTGCGATGAGAGGTTAAACTATTTTTAAAACTTTTTTTTTTAAAGATTAGCTAAAGTCCATGATATTTTAATATGTTTATTACCTTACAGTATACAGTAAGGTAATACATTTATAGTACTAAAATTACAGATATAGTACTAAAATTAAGCACGACTTATTTGTACCTATATTTTACTTATATATTTACAAAGATGGCTGTAAAATAAAAATATTGAATTTTTTTATTTATATATTTGTTTAATTTTGCTTTAATAATTTT
>NW_027106068.1:0-3646 GCF_000696795.3 Halyomorpha halys | reverse complement strand
AGTAAAAGAAAAGAATTACTGTATCACTTTAGTGTACAATCATTTGTTTTTCTTGTTAGTTGGTGATGTGTATTTTTTTATTATGTGTACCTGGTAATGCCAGTTACGTGAGAGTAATGTGTATGTGTATATTTATAAAGTATATGTATATGAACAAGTATATATATTTATATATAGTTTATTATAGAGGGATATTTCTTATATCTGTGATTACTAATGCATTTATTTATTTCTTAGAGGGATTACAGGCGACACAGTTTTACAATGCTAGTATATTAGAAGATCTTGTTTTAAAAGAGAACCATGATTTCAAAAAGAGTTATTTTGAAACAAATCAACATCTGAGGGAAGCCTTTGTACTGATGAGAGTTTGGTTGAAGCAGCAAGAACTAAATCAAGTGAGTTTTACAATTTCATATGCTATTTAATGTAATATTCAAATAATTTTGCTATGAGAAAACATTTAGAGGTACCCACTTAGCAGTGGCTGAGGCTGATTCCTAAAGGCACTTCTTGATCACATAAATAAATTTTCTGCTATTAGTCAACTTGAACCTTTACCTGAATGTGAGGTTCTACCTAAAAGTAAGCTCTTTGGTTATGGAATCTGCAAGAATGTCTTAAAATGACTCAGCTCATTTTTTATTTTTCTTAGTTCCTCTGGAGTTGCTATTCCATCTTCATTTTTATAATCTCAGTATTGGTCTGTATCATTTAGCCTTAATATTGACTAATTTAATAAAACTTACTAAAGTAATGATCTTGATATCTTCACTGCCAAACGTTTTTGATTAAAAAAAAAAAAAAAAGCAAATATAAAATTATTTTTCATTTCATAAGTCATAGATAGGATCAAGTTTAAAATAAAACTTGAGTTTTGATTTTCAAGAAAAATAAATAAAAAAATAAATTCTTTAAACAATTATATTTCTTTATTAATTGCAATAAGAAAAAGTTCAAATCATCTATTTTATATTTTGTTTTTCTAAGTCTAATTTTATTTGTATTCTTTTCATCTCTGTGAATAAAAGTGAAAGTCACACTCAGCGACTGTATTGGTATTTAGTAAAATATTTAAGCAAAAAAAAAAATATGTGAAGCAACATTTTGCGAATATCTAAAGGTTAAGTGAAATGAACCAGATATGTTTTGAAATTTCTCTTATGTTTGCCATTACAATTTTAATGATGTTAACGATTTAAGATTTTTCTTTTAAATCACTACACTCAAAAATTGTTCAATAAATTTTCATAATTAAAGACATGAGTAGATGAAGGTATTATGTTACAAACATATGAGCCAGAGATAAATTATATTTAATAATTATTTATCTCTATTTTAGACTGGAAAATTTAATTTCTAAATACCAAAATCTAATACAATTTAAGATTTAGAAAAATATTCTGCGTACAAGAGAGTATTTAAAGTGTTCTAAACAAAAATCTCTATTTTTCCTAAAATATTGCATAATACCCTCATTTACTCAATTACTTCAATTATTATAGATTGTTGATAAAAATAATATTAAATAAATAATATGAACAAATGTTCAAGGTCTATTTATTTTTCCCAATCAGAAAATATTTAGCTTACAGCATTTTAAAATTATATTTTGTCCTTCAATTATGAGTGTTTGTATAGAACTAAATGAACCCAGATATGCCATAAGAAACCATTAAACATTTTTATAAAATTGTGTTTTATAAACTACTAATAGGCTCGGCAGTACTTTGATATTGCTAGATTTAGGGATGTATATAGATTAATGGAACACATTTGAAAGTTTTATATAAATTAATATAATAAAACATACATTATTATTTTTATTTACACATTGGATTAATGATTTAATTAATTGTGTATTATATCTATTTAGCTTATAGCTGAAAATTACAATATATAATAGAAATCAGTAAATAAAATATCTTGTGTCTCTGTACACTTTACTAACTGGTTTCCATAAAACTGTTTCATCTCTCATCACTAATATTAATCCAATGAAGATCTATGTAGGATATTAACTATCATTTAGAATGTTTGATGGTTTATAGCTTTCATGTTATAATAACAAATAAACAAAATTCAAAGAGAAGGTCTTTAAATTCTTCAATTTTTTTTCTAAAGTATGGGTAAATGATCAATAGGCTGTATATTTACAAATAATTCTCCAAATTTGATGCCTTTTTTTTTTCCTACTTTGCCGGGAATTTAATCACCATTTAAAGAAACTTATTTATTATTATTCAAATTGGCCTACGTTACATCAAAGTCTTATTTTTTTAGTTTTTATTTGTTTATTTTTTTTTTTTGTGAATATAAAATCATTTAATGGAATCAGTAATATTTTGTTCTCATTTTTATAAAGAAAGAAATTGATTGGTTATATAATTACTGCGAAATAAATGTATACTTTCTGAGCTATGCACTAAAAATGTTTAATTTTGTTCATAAATTTTTTTATACCATAGAAATCATGGATTTAAGTAGCTTTAACCCCCCCTCCCCCTCATAATGGCAGGGAACATTTTGAAAAAATTGATAGCACGAATTTCATTGATCTTTTTCTCTCACTATCTTTATTCTTCTTCTACAACATTTTAGCCCTCAGGCCTTTATCAAGGAGATACTTAAAATTGTTTTATCCAAGTTTTAAATTTTTTTCTGTTGTAGGCTATTATAGCGTCATAACCTTGTGAAGGTAAGTTTCTTGGTAAGAGTGTAATAAATAATGAGCAATTGTTAAATCGTTAAAATGAATGAAATAAGAAAAAAATAAAGATAGTGAAAGAAAAGGATCAAAAGAAATTTCTGTTTTAATTTAAGTACGTACTCTCAAACAAAAAAATAATGTGTAATGTATTGATAACATTTTCTAGAATTCTCATTTTATAATGAAATAAGAAATACTATGGTTCAGGTTTTTTCTTTTCTTTTTTTTTTTTTTGTGAGATGAAAATTTTAAAAAAATCAATAACATGGTTTATAAAACTCACTTTTATGAAACATGTTGTTTCCTTATTTCATATATGTGTTAAAATACCATTTTTTAATTTTACTCTTATTATTATTTTTGGCAAGAGTTAGCTGTAGGAATTTAGCATTATTTCTAAATATACATTTTTTTATCATATTTTTATTAGGTTACATTTTAATTAAATAACTAACATTTATTTTTCAGGGTTTTGGGTCTTTTAATTCTCATATAACAGCAATGATGATGGTCTACTTAATAAAAATTGGTAAAATTAATAAACATATGAGTAGTTACCAAATTATAAGGCACATTTGGATGTATTTAGGTAATTTTACTTTTTTTATTTTTTATGTTGTTGTTTCTTTTATAAATTTTTAAAAATAAAAATTCATTTGTAGCGGAAACAGATTGGACAGTAGATGGTCCAAGCCTTTGTTCTGTTGAAGATAATGATATACCAACCAAAGATATTTTTCATTTGCATTACGATGTGGTTTTTATTGACACCAGTGGATTTTTCAACATTGCCTCAAGACTCAACAAATATGTCTATCAAAAGGTATATTTTGAATTCTTATTTTTTTTTTTTTTATATAAATAAATAATTGACCATATTATTTCAAATTATGAAGATGGTCAGGATTACAGTCAAAAGAAAAAAATAGTTTACAA
>NW_027106067.1:3362-4158 GCF_000696795.3 Halyomorpha halys | reverse complement strand
TAGAGTTAAAAAATATAACAAAGAGAATAGATGCCATGAAATAAACGTAAACTGAGGTATGGCTAAAAATGATTTAAAATATGTGAAAATTTATTTAAAAATAAACAAAGTAAATTAAAGAAAATAAACATAAGATGTATAGTGAGAAGTCTAAATAAACAAGAATTACAAAAAGGTATTAGAAAATTAATGAAAACGTCAATAATGACGAATAAAAAAGTAGAAAAAAGAGAAGTATCAAAATACAGTACACACGCTAAAAAACGGAATATAAGAATAAAGGAAGCGAAGAAAGTGGAGAGAATGTTTTGTTGAATAGTTTATTTAATATTTGAGTTATTTTATATAATATAACAGTTATATCAACCATGTAAGGCCCACCAGCCCGATCTGGTAAAAAATAAAATATGTACAAAAAATAAAATGAGTTATTTTGATCGCACTCAAACCATCTTCCTTTTACGTATTTTTTCTTTCATTTCTCTACCTTCCTCAACCGTTGTAAGGAAGATTGTAACATTTTTTTGTACATGTACTGAAAGATCTGTAGTTAGTGAATTTATTTTGAAAAATTTATATCTCAAAAACCAGTTGATGTACAGATGTCTATTAGCATTCAGTTAATAAAGCAGTTTATCTTCGTAGGAGTAATAGTTTACATGAAGTTCGCTAAAATAAATTGATTTAGATTGTTCGGACACATTTTCATTTGCCAAATTTATATTCATATGTGAATATCATAAAAACTACTACCCCTACGAAGATAAGTGTCATAAACTACCTTATAGTAAGTTAA
>NW_027106067.1:0-552 GCF_000696795.3 Halyomorpha halys | reverse complement strand
AGTTCTCTTAGATGTTCTAGTGTAGTTGTTAGTTTTTAAGATATAGAGCTCCGAATGAAAAATTAATGTTTTTTAAAGGTTTTGAAACAGTCGCCGTTTATTATTCCCCCTACCTATACTTGACAGACTCATAAATTTTGACTAGTAATTACACCTAGTTTTTATAAAAGTAATCATAAATTGGGGTGGGATAACTGCCTTTTTTTCTTCCCGGCTCTTGTACTATCTGTTCATACCCTTGATTGAAGCCTAGAAACTCTGGCCAAAATGTTGGCACTACTAAATAATTTCTCTCAACTAGTTCGTGTTTTTTAATAACCCTACCCCCAAGCACCCTCTCATCATAAAAATGTTGATTGTTCTTATTATCAATAAATTCAATCCTTTGCTGTTGCTTCTGTTATTGCTTATCTACTAAGCTTTTTTTTAATGATTGGAGAAGTTTGTCGGGGGGTGCGGACGGCAAAGAACAACATAAATAAACAAAACCATATTTATTTATTTTATGCCGACGTTTCGACCTGAGTTTCAGGTCTTCATCAGGGGTTATGG
>NW_027106066.1:13218-14159 GCF_000696795.3 Halyomorpha halys | reverse complement strand
GACAGAGATAAGACGAAAAAATTAGTCTGAAAACTATTTTAAAACTTACTCTATTAAAAAGTTTATCAAATTAAATTACTAGAAAACTGAGAGTTCATTATTATTTTTGAATAATTTTTTATTTTAATAAATTAGAAAAAAATAAAGAATGTAATTTTCTTAATTCAGACGCATTTCGTTTTTAATAATGTTTCAAAGAAAATTAATGACTTCTGACAGCTATAAAAAAAAAAGTTTCAAAATCTTTAATGGACTTTAATGATACTGAAGAAAGTTTTTTTTTATTAATATATTTACTTGGGTCAGCAATTAATGATGATTATATCACAATTTAAATGCCATGATAATCATAGAATAACTATTCCTAGCGACAGACAATATCTCTGTATTAAAGGAATTGTGTAAGATTATTTATATGTCTGCCAAGTTTATAGGTCCAGCATAGCTTTTTAGTACATACAATATTTTAGCTTCCTCATAAATTCTATATAATGGTAATCTGTAATTATTCATATTTCAAGCTTAATGATTTATTGTTTGAGAATATAATTTATGGGACTAGCTGTTTTCAGAACGCACTTAATAAACTGATCGTCTCGGACATTGTGGCATCATCTAGGAATTTTGTTTATTTAGATTTGGAATTCAGAAAAGGGACCAACATTGTTCCTACACTTCCAAATCAAAATGCTAGTAGAAAAAAAATCATCTTCTTTATGAAAAACGTTTTTCCAATCTATGGCAGAGAGGAAGGGAATAATAATCATGAATTAAAATTTTTAAAAATTGTTGTATTAATATTGATGATTAATTGTTTAAACAAATATTTTAGTAGAAATTCAAAAGTGTCATTAACTTCAGACTTTATATTATATATTAAAAAAAAAGGAGTTCTTTTCAAACAATTTTGATAAATATACGAGATTTAATCAAGCCTTTGT
>NW_027106066.1:12688-12994 GCF_000696795.3 Halyomorpha halys | reverse complement strand
TCAGAAAAGGGACCAACATTGTTCCTACACTTCCAAATCAAAATGCTAGTAGAAAAAAAATCATCTTCTTTATGAAAAATGTTTTTCCAACTAATAAAAAAAAAAAAAAAAAAAAAAAAAAAAGAATTTAACTTTACATTCTCAATTAGAGAACTTAATATACTTATTCATTCAAGTTTGGTCAGTAGAATTATTTGTTTCTTTGTTGTTTTAAGACTATAAGGAAAATACGATAGTCCAAAAGACGAACAGATGGATGGAAAAGGCATTTGACATCGAGAATTTGTTGTGGGTCCTTAGGAGGTA
>NW_027106066.1:12257-12567 GCF_000696795.3 Halyomorpha halys | reverse complement strand
TCAATTAGAGAACTTAATATACTTATTCATTCAAGTTTGGTCAGTAGAATTATTTGTTTCTTTGTTGTTTTAAGACTATAAGGAAAATGCGATAGTCCAGAAGACGAACAGATGGAGGGAAAAGGTATATGACCCCTATATATATAGGTATATAAACTAGGTATATATCCTTCCGTTTAATAGAGAAAAGGGTGTGGAAGAGTCCCTTTTTTCGGGTTTTATTTATAACTCGAAAAAATAGTCAAAATTAATTGCCAAGAATTTTTCTTTTAAGAATGTTTATATTATTTTTTTCTTCTCAATTGTATTT
>NW_027106066.1:6620-8066 GCF_000696795.3 Halyomorpha halys | reverse complement strand
ACAAGTATGATACTAGTCAGGGCAACTTGAAAGATTTGGTCTACTAGTAATGCTTCCTATGTCACTTCTGAAAATAGAAAATCCACGACCTCACTTTTACCTAAACACCCAATTATATGAACCGAGCTGGGTCAAATCTGAAGTCCTAAAGTCCTTCTTTGACAGCCTCATTTCAAACTGGAACTCTTCTTTTCATTTCGACGATTTGTCGGAGGAATTTAATTTCGGGAGCAGCAAGGTGAATGAAGTGCTTCTCCAGCGTGACTGGTTCTACCTTATCACTTCTTTGTAGCAAGGTGGAGGGGAATAAAGCTTTGAGGATAGGAAATTTAAATTCAATGAAATCGTTTACTTTATAAAGGTTAAAGGTCCAAAATTAAAAATTATACTTTTTCGCAAAATCGCCTCTCTGAAATGAGAATAAGTTTTTAATTTTGTATTTATTCTGGAATTTCAAGCATTCTATTATAATGTTCAGGAAGTTTTTTTTTCATCAATCATTAACTAAATTTAGGGAAATTGAAATGGGGAAATAACTATATTTGGGGAGCTCGATGGCACTGTGTTAAGGCACGATGCTACTACTTCAAGAACCCGAGTTCAAATCTGGCTGGGCAGCAAATTGTTTACTGTAGCTGTGACTCAACCCTGTGGGTTCTGGAGCCCTCCTGGGGTCCACCCAGCCTCCAAATTGGGTAAAAATGTGGCGGTCGATCATGATTCTGACCAAATCACCTCCTTGCACAACCGTTGGTCTAGTAAGAGTACTTCCTTACAAGGTACTTCATCTATAACCCCTCAGGGGTTGTAGCGGTACAGATTAAATTTAATATTTGGGTCTTATCCCCTGCCTAAGATAAAGATTTCATTGTTTTGGAAATATAACAGTATGGATTGATTAATCGATTTCGCGAGAACAGTTTTGTGATCAGTTCTATACATTGATTAATAATAAAATTTTTGAATGTAGGTTGGAGGAATTCTGTCACCTTGGACCCATGATACCAATCGACTTAGACAACAATGGGAATGGTTAATTTACTGCTATAGAGCGGCAATATATTAATAAAAAAAACTAACATAAAGCATTGGTGGAAAGTATAATGTATGGATCAGGTACAAAGCGGCCTCTCAGTAAGAATTAAGGAAAAAACAAGCAAAATTATTACTGCTTCGATCAGATTAACTGTTGACTTCCAATCGTGACATTTGCTCAAGAGATAAACAATCCCCCAAAGGCATCTTTTCGCTCGAATTCGAATCCTTGATGAATCATCAAACACTCATTATCGGTTCAGGTATTCATCTCCACTGACAAGGGCTACTGGTAAGTAAGGACTCTACCTCAACTAAAAAGAATCCGATGGGGGTTAGTTTATCTCTTAAGCGAGCATATCGAGTTGAATACCATTAGAGAATTTTTCACACCGAAATGTCAATTATTGT
>NW_027106066.1:3746-4556 GCF_000696795.3 Halyomorpha halys | reverse complement strand
TCAAAAGAATTCAAATATTCATGTATTCAATTTTGTAAATTGACTTTTCTTCATTCTTAGAAATTCAATGACGAGAATTCTTTTCACAGCATAATAACAATTCAAAAACAGATAAAAAGTACAAGCCGCTAAATCAATTTTGTCTGTGTATGTCTAAATGACGTCACATATGAATGCGAGTGACTAGCATGTTCCTTCTGTTGGTACACAGATAAAAAATCTTAGTTTTAAAATTAAAATTAAAAATTAATCCTGAATCTATATTAATTAAAATATAGATTCAGGATTAATTTTTAGTTTTAAAATTAAAATTAAAAATTAATCCTGAATCTATATTAATTAAAATATATTAATTGATTGGAGAAGATGGTCAGGGGGGGATGTGGTCAGCAAAGAACAACATAAATAAACCAAAAAATATTTATTTATGCCGACGTTTCGACCTGAGTTTCAGGTGAGTATAAGCTGAGTTTAGCAAGAATCTCTGCCGAAAGCTCCCTGATGAGGTCGAACGTCAGCACGAAATATTTTTTTTGTTAATTTGTGTTTTTTTCACACCACACGTTCCGACCATCTTCTCCACTTTGAAGATCTAGAAGCATGGAAAAATCAAAAAGAGCGGTTAAAAGGTGATTCATGATTTGTTTGAGAAATTTATTACAACTTTTAGGCTTCTCAAATAGTTGGGAAAGGCCTATATGATAAACATTAAGGCCAAAACAAGAAATTTAACCATTTTTGTTGTTCATAATAAGACAGAACTTCAAATTATCACTGATTATAATCAGTTTGGGCTAAAAGATCCAATAA
>NW_027106066.1:0-768 GCF_000696795.3 Halyomorpha halys | reverse complement strand
ATTCTTTTAAATTCAATAATGAATTTTCTTCATTCTTCGAAATTCAATGATGAAAATTCTTTTCACAGCAAAATAAGTAATAATTTAAGTGTGAGCCGCTAAATCAATGTTGTCTGTGTATGTCTAAATGACGTCACATATGAATGCTAGTGACTAGCATGTTTCTTCTGTTGATACACAGAATCTCTTAATCTTAGTTTTAAAATTAAAATTAAAAATTAATCCTTTATCCATATTAATTAAAATATATTAATTGATTGGATAAGGTGGTCGGCGGGGGGAGGGGGAGGGTGCGGTAAGCAAAGAACAACACAAATAAACAAAAAATATTTATTTATGCAAAAAATGATAATATATATATTTTTTTTAGTTTATTTATGTTGTTCTTTGCAGACCGCATCTCCCCCCATTATAAGTGTTTTAAGCAGAAAATATTTGAGCGTGCTTAACCGAAAGTTATTTATAGAATGTTATAAATTAGATATGGCATCTTTAAGATATCGACCCGCCCAATCCAAAATTCTTAAAAATCGATTAACAGTAGTGTTCGTTATGCTAGTCTGGGTTGTACCCATTTCACTTCAAGCGTACGCTATAGATCTGTAAGCTTGAAACTTAAAGCTTTTTAGTGGCAATCGTTAAACCTCAAAATAGAAACATGTTAGTGAGCTAAAATATTAAATTTGATTGCCGTGAATCCTACTTTGCTAGTGGAAATTTTAGATAACCTGGGTTTTGAAAATTATGAATAAGCGGATAAACCGGTTT
>NW_027106065.1:9676-10201 GCF_000696795.3 Halyomorpha halys | reverse complement strand
AGATTTTAAAAAAGAAAATGACATCAAAATAAAGGTATCCTTGAGAATGACCTGAGGGTCGAAACGTTGGAAGGTTTTGAAAAGAATAAAGTTGAAAAAAAAAATGATCAAACTTGTTTTTAAATAAACTAAAAATAGTTTGTTGTTGTAAACAAAGTAAAAATAGTTTGTTTGTTTTTTTTTTGTTGATTTTGTCAAAGTGGGGCGAAACGTCGGCAAATAAATAGTTATTAACTTTTTTTTTTTTTTTTCAGTTTTAACTGTAACGCTGACCATATTTTTCATAATTTATTATTTTACTCTATCAGCGAATTTAAAATTTAAATACTGAACTGTTTAAAAAGAAAATGACGCAGAATATATTTATTTTTATTATACTATATCGCAAAAAATAATAGAATTTGAACTACAGAATAGATCTAAATTACAATTATACAATTTGAGCAACGAGTATTACCATTAAATGAACAGTTCTATAATTTATAAAATGGGATTCAGTCCCCATTATGTGGACAGGGGGTACCT
>NW_027106065.1:7006-7376 GCF_000696795.3 Halyomorpha halys | reverse complement strand
TTTTCATATGAGAACTCTTCCATTCATAGTAAAACAGGAATTTACTATAGAACATTAAAAAGGATATAGGAACAAAATGTATGAAACAAATTTAAAATATTAAAATTGGATATTGAAAATTTTTGTGGGAGCAGGTAGCTCAGTGGAAAGGTACCTTGCAGCTAACTCCAAGGACTGAGTTTGAATCCAGCAGTGTCAGTTAATTATTTTCCTTTTTTCACTGTAGCCGTGAGTTAGCCCTATGGGTTCGGAAGCCCTCCGAGGTCTATCCAGCCTCATGATGTGGGTACTCTAAATTGGGTAAAAATCTGATCAGATAACCTCCTTGCACAACCTTTGGTCTAGTTTACTTACTACTTCTTTACTAAGT
>NW_027106065.1:3620-4031 GCF_000696795.3 Halyomorpha halys | reverse complement strand
GATCTGAAGTTCTTCTCTTATTCTTTCATTCATTGTCCTATTTCTCCTAGTTTTGCCCAATATTCTTCGCAAAAATCTCATTTCAGCAGCCATAATCCTGCTCATGTCTTGGGTCATCTAACTTTCACTGCCATATTGGAAGATAACATGCTTTAAAGATACGGAGCTTGATATCATTACCTACCTCCCTCTTTCCCACAATTGTATTGCATATCTAGTAGCATATACTATTTGCTATATTTATCCTATTGGAGACTTCTTGGTCTACTTAGCCAGATTTATTGAAAATTGTTCCAACATAGGTATAGAAATCCACTGTTTCCAGTACTTCATCATTGTATACTATTTGTACATTGCCCACGTCCACTTCATCTCTGGCAACAGTCATAACCTTGCTCTTGTTAATACTCA
>NW_027106065.1:0-415 GCF_000696795.3 Halyomorpha halys | reverse complement strand
AACAGCCTCCATTTTTTATTCCCCCTACCTATACTTGGCAGACTCATCAATTTTGACTATTAATTATACATACTTTTCATTAAAGTAATAAAAAAATAGTGTGAGATAACTGCCTTTTTTCTCCTCTTAGGCTCTTGTACTATTACTGTCTGCTTCTCAATCACTATTACCTGTCTATTATATTTTACATCTAGACACACCTAACTTATTTAAAGATCTTATAAGACATTCACCTATTAAGAGTGATTATTAGCTGTTATTTTCTAATTCTTTTTTATTTAAAAAACGAATTGTGGTGATCCAACGGAATGGAAAACTTGACCCCCCAGCATAATTATAATAGGCTGATTACCTGTAGATAAACACCCCTCCCCATGTATCGGCAATGACCACAAAGGTGTTCATAAAAAAAAAA
>NW_027106064.1:6625-7097 GCF_000696795.3 Halyomorpha halys | reverse complement strand
AAAAAAAAATAATAATAAATAAAGCCGAATATAAAGTGTACCAACTCATTCAATATATCCCTGCTTTACCTGAATTGTGGCATATCTGACAAAAATACGTTTTGTTTTTATTTGAAATATCACGTATTCAAAGCATAGCACTGTAGATTGCGGTTAATTTCTTTACTAGGGCCGTCCTACTGATCTTCCTGAAGTTACTAGAGTTATTACAAATTGACTACACTCTAGGGTACATTCTATGAAAAAGATCAAACATAAAATAAAATAAAAATATTTTGTTTGTCAGATGTGACACTGTTAAAGGAAAGCAGCGTCTTAATATTTTAAGATGTATTAGAATTTACTCCGAAGTATGTGAAAATAACAAGACATTTTTCAGAAATGGGTCAAACCGGTTCCTAATAGATTTTAGGATTACGGATAAGATGGTAATACAAATAAAAGAAGAAAAACAAGCCTACGTTTCAAAATC
>NW_027106064.1:0-1355 GCF_000696795.3 Halyomorpha halys | reverse complement strand
ATGTTATAAAATTATTCGTCTCTTGTCATTGGAATGACGTTTTAAGTATCTTTTGATTTTTTTATTTAATATAATATCCTTGATATTTTCAACAATTTAGTTCATTGTCATCATTATCATCACTGCTATTCCCCAGTCCTTCCAGTCGGCAGCTCATCTGATAGGTAGTTTTCTTTAGGTCTTCGGAGACGCTCTCCTTTCATTTTCCCTTCTGTCTTACCGTCTTCTTTTCATCCATTCTATTAGCGTGAACTACGCTCCTAAACCGTTGTATTTAGTTCACTTTTTATTTTCAATTTTAAAAAAAAACATGTAATTTGATGTATCATAAAACCATAGCAAAAGTAATTAATAATGTTTTTAGGGAATCTTTCATTAAAAGCAATATTAGACTTCTGTAGAATATTTTAAAATTTTTGCGTACTTAGGTTTTTCCAATTTTTGTCCTCCCTCCAGTAAACTAAGTGTTTATAATGTGATTCCAATTTAGAATAGATCAATTAATTGCTGCACAAAATATTATGTTATCATAATTTTGAAGTTCTTATACTACAACTTAAAACGAAGCGATTGAAACCTTCCCAAGCATATATTATCAAGGGGCCACAGGACCTCATTTTTTGAGGCTTGCCCCAAACTAAAATACTCTTTTATGATATCATATTTGTAAATTCCTTTATTGGCTATGACTGTTAAAAGGTCTAAGGTTCAAAAACGTCTCACGTTACAGTCCAGTAGAGAGGAATGCCTCTTCCGGTTAGGTGGGGTCTTATAAAACAGATTTTTATTTTTACAATGTCGCTACGATTTTAGCGATCGGTATTTAAATTATTTGGGCTTAATTTAATTGAAATTTACTACAGTGCATAATTTGCATCTGACAAATGTTACTTAAATCGAAATATTTTAATTTGACAAGACTAGAAGTTATTTATCGGTAGCACTCCTGAGAAAAAAGGTCAGGGATAAAGAAAAGATGTCTCTCTGGATAATCGGAAATCGTATAGTAAGCGATCGCTTCGTAAATGTGAGCGATGCTTACGGATAGGCTTGATATTGGATCCAATTGTCAAAGAGCAGATACTTTATTTTATTTTTTTATTGATAATTTATTTATAGAATATCAATGTCATTGTCAATTAATTTATTTGTGTACTGAATGGTTTGAAATCTGGTACAAATCTCATTTTGCAAAATGTAAACTAGACGTGTCCATTTTTCTTACACAGGGTGTTGAAAGTAAAAATTACAATGTTTAACATACCAAAGGAATGATGGAATGGGGTGGTTTATGATCATTTAAAATAATGATGTTTCGAAATTTAAAAATGAATGATATAGTATCATTTTTTTTT
>NW_027106063.1:0-5515 GCF_000696795.3 Halyomorpha halys | reverse complement strand
CTACTTTTGTACTAATTTGAATTTTATTAATACACTTGTAAAATTTGAATTTTAATCTCCCGCCATGGGATCACGTGACCAAATACTAGACTCCCATTGGCTGTCTAATGATGAGGTGACCGACCACGTGAGTGGTGAAGGGTAGGTCGAAGTAAAAATTTAAATTCAACCCCCCCCCTCCTCCCCCCCCCGGTAGATCACGTGACCAGTAGTAGGGTCAAAGCTAGGGTCCAAAGTTCAAGGACACGTGGTTAAGGCTGGTTCGAGGCTAGAGTTCAAAGTCCAAGGACACGTGGTTAAGGCTGGTTCGAGGCTAGGGTCCAAAGTCCAAAAAGGCTCATTTACTGTGCCAGAATCGGCTTATTCTCCCTACTTATAAACATATGAGAAGTTTAGTAGCGCAATTCCTAAGAGTATTTGAGGCTATATTGAGTCACCAAATTTGTCATATTTTCTTACTTTGTCTCTTTTGAGATATTGATCTTTGAAAATTGACGAAAATGTCTTTCGATTATAGTCGAAAATTTTTATAACAAAGAGAAATTTTTAGAGTTTGAAATTGGGTAAGCAAGTAATACAATGATATCGATCAAAGGAACTAGGACTAGAAGTCTAATTGTATATTCGTGAACTTTTTAAACAACTTCCCTCACTACTTAGGTTATGTGGAAAACATGTAGAGCACGTCTATATAATTTTAGTTCTATATATGTGTGTATGTGTGAGTGTGCAAAATTACCAGAGTTAGACACATTTGTTTTAAGTTGGTAACCGATTAAGAGATAGATTGAAAAACAATATCCTGAAAAAAAAATTTTTGACTATTGATTTAAACTCAACAAGTAATGTTTATAAGGGTTCCTCAACAATAATTATTTCTTCATTCTTTATGCAATAGGATTTTTCAATTATCTTTATCTTTTATTCAAGTTCAGGTTTTTTTTTTTCATTTTTCAATTCAAATTCTCTTGAACTGGCCTTGTGTTTTCTGCTTTTTCATCTTTATTAAAGTAACAATTCTCTTATTGTTTGATAAAATAATTAGTAGTTCTAGTCCATAATTTGTGATAGATTTTAAAATTCCTCGTGCAGTAGAAGTTTTTTGTCTGCTGAAACTGGAGTTTTTCTATATAGCACATTATTTTCCAAACTGTCGTTTAAGTTCTTGTCATCTATCTCTGCTGAATAGATTCCACGTTTAGACTTTTGCTTAGGAGGAAACCAAGATACCCAAAACCAAGGACCGTGTGTGGAAAAAGAAGTTGTATAGAGTTAAAATGTACTAGTGTGAAGTATATGTATATACATAGAAATATTTCTGTGATTTGAATATCTTTATTTTATACCTCCGTATTTCGCTTTATAGGCCCAGAACTTAGACCACTATATTGCATTAGTGTGAAATAATTTATTTAGCTTTGGGTTCCTTTTCTGACCACAATATCAATTGTGTTTATTAAAGTTATAAGAAAAAAAATATGAAAGCTTGTTTTGGTAATTCAGATCTTAATATGAAGAGTTTGATTGTGAAACTCACATTCGCCATTTTAGAAAATTTTATAGTTTTTTTCTTATAGGTTGTATTGAAATAAAAAGTTTTTCATAGTTAACATACAATTTTCTGAAGTGGAAAAGGTAAGCTCTGCTGCTAGACACTTTATGTATTAAAATAAATGACGAATTGAATGAAACCCAAAATAAATACACGCCTGAAAAAAATACAAATTAATTTAATTAAGAATAATACAAAATATAGGTTAAAAATAAAAATATAATATTGTTTGGTACAGTTTTATAGCACTAGAACAGCTGACGTCTCCATTCAACGAGAGAAAAACAAAGACATAAACACTTCAACTTATCAGACTTATTTCAGAGCTTATTTTCTATTTGCTGCATTATACATTTTTGGAATTTCGTCATACAGACAGAAAATAAAATTGTTCTCGAATTAAAATTGGACTTAGGAGGTATTATGTTTGTACTGTCACATTTGATTATTAATGAATAAAAGAAGGTATCTTGTGCCTTGTCCCCATTTAAAATACAGTCAATCTTGTTTTCTGGAATTCGTTAAAACCTCATCTAATTGGAAAATAATGTTGGGAATAACTTGAAAATAATTTGCCGGGAATTTCTCTCTCTTCTAGTAGAATGAATAAATAATGTAGATCAACGAGTTACCGAGTGTCGTTCAAGCCATAAATTTTGAATTGAAAAAAATAGAAAATTTTGGTATTCATTATTAGTAAATAAATAAATATCAACAAAACTAACTGCTTGAAAACGATCCTTCACTGAATTTCATCAATACTCAGTCCTCATGTTCGAATACAATATAATTCACCCATTTACGTTTCGGGGACTTCATCGGACACTTGTTCTTCAAGTTAGAGCTATCATATAAGCGATTCACCCTCTATTACGAAAGATTTATACGGTATTTTCATTCACTGCTATGATATATGATATAATTTTTTTTATTTTTTTTTTTACCGAGTGCAGTTCACGGGTAAATATTTGAAGTTCATGTTATCAAAATATATTCCGATTTCATATTTGTATACCATATTCTCATTATTTAAACTCCTGTTTCTTGATGAGATCCCTAAAAATTGCCTTGTCCAATTCCCAATTCTTATCATTAAATTATTTTTAATATGAACAAGGCATAATAAGGAATTTTTGAATTTGAAATATCACAAAGTATTAATAATGAATTAAATTTTAGTTCTAGCTATATCTCACATATTTATTATTTTTTACCTGGTAAGACACAATTCCGAAAATAAAAAATAAACACTTTCTTTTTGATAAATATATGAGTGCTACTGAATCTATAATTATGGTAACTGCCTCCAATAATCGTAAAAAATGTTTATTTGTCAAAAGAATTACAATGAACAATAGTTTAAACTAATTATAAACATTGACACTAAACGACAATATGAGGCTGGGGAGACTGACGATACTGACAGTGCTGAAGTGAAGGCAGGGCAGGAATATCATGACGTAGGATTCCTAATTCAGGTTTCGGGATTATGACTGCATGTGTGTCACTTGGCTCATTGACTTAGGATAACAATTTACCTTTGTATTTTATTTTAAATTGTGAAGCGTGATAGCTCAGTGAGTAAGGTTGTGTTTATAATTCTTGTGCCTGGGTTCGAATCCAGTGGTAGTAGATAATTGTTTATTCTGGTACTGAAGCCGTGATTTAACCCTGTAGGTTCAGGATCCCTACTGGGGCTCATCCAGTCTCTAGAGGGTACCCTTAATTTGGAATAGATCTGACATTTTACCTTATCTTGAACAATTTACCTCCTTGAATAAACTGTTGTTGAAATAAGTACTTCATTTTATGGGCCGTCGCGGTACATCTATA
The DNA here is from genome assembly GCF_000696795.3 of Halyomorpha halys. NCBI lineage: Eukaryota > Metazoa > Arthropoda > Insecta > Hemiptera > Pentatomidae > Halyomorpha > Halyomorpha halys. Next base: position 2,130 of record NW_027106063.1, on the reverse strand, counting down.
TATATTTATAAATTAATTATTTTAAATCGTTTCTATGAAAGATTACTGGGACTCCAAAAATGACCACGACTCTCATGCCTCATTGCCCAAGAATAAAAGAAGGGGACTAAAAAGAACGTGGATGAGGGACTTGCTAACATGATGATGTAAGAAATGCCAGAGAAGAGGTACCGCAGGGTGCTGTAGCAGAAAAAAATGAGTAGTCATTGTTTTTGAATCAAAAATAAAGAGTCTCCCTTGTTAAGCCCAGATCTGAGGTCATTTCAAAACTAGTTAATATTTGTACTTTCAATTAATTCATTATTAACAAATGCAACAGAAGACATCAGGGAACTACTGACTCACTGGGGATGTGGGGAAGAGAATGAGTGAATAGAAATATCCAGAATTATGATTTATTATCAACCAGGTACCTCAAAACAATATATTAAGACGAAATAGAACGTATAGTTAAATTAAAATTAAATAAGATGAAATGATATAATGTTTTGGCTTTCAACCCCATATAAACCATAATACCTTTAAAAATTTTATAGATTAGTAATATCATTTGTTTCATTAGCTTTTTCAAATGATGTATATGGTATCACTGCAAAGTCAAGATCGATCACTTTTCAATATACATAAAAAATAAAGAAAACATGGATCATACATTCAATGATCAAATTAAAATAGCTTAAAATGAATGTATAGGGTTATGACATTGGACGAAATATGTACTAGGAGATCTGAAGTTACACACATAGGAATAAATATACTGACTGCTCAGCAGGACCTCTCATCTCTCAACAGAAAACAAACTTCTAATTTATAAGACTATACTCTGACCTATCTGAACCTACGGACTTAAACTTTGGCAAACAGTTAAACCATCTAACATGAAACGTATCCAATTCAAAATCCTTAGAACTATAGTCAATGTTTCTATTACCTTTCCTATTTCGGAATTCTTTCCTATTACGTTTCAAACAGGAAACTACATCATGACCTTCATATTCCTTTGGTCCTTGACTTCATACCAACCGAATTCCATATACTTCTTTCTAATCATTCTAATTCTTTGGTTCAACACTTATCCATTTCCACCCATACCTACAATCTACCTCGAAGGTTGAAACGACTTATTGTAGGCTATTATTAAGGCCAATACTCTTATGGTAAAATAAACAATTGGAGTTCTGGTAATAGTCAGATACTCCACCCAAGTTGAGTGTTCGCGGCTTTAGCGTACTTGCTCAGCCTCCACTGGCTCATTACCAGTGACCTGCTGGGATCTCAAAATGTCCTGCTCTATCCCTCACACGTGGGGGATAGAGTGGTTTTTTTTGTATGAATGTGATAAGTTATCACTATTACCTATTGCCCCAGAATGGAAGATTGCATTATTTAGCAATAAATAAAATAATATTTGAGAAAAAAACAAAAAAAAAACTTTCTGTGCAGTTTCAAAACAGGAAATGAAAAATTATATTGGATGTGTATATTTTTTTATTTTCTTAACAACTGAAGAGGTAGTTGAGAAAGAAGCACTTCCTCATTACACTTAAATCATCTAAAACTTTATTTATCACTTCTTTGTAATTTAAGGATTATTGTGTAAAAACTTCATTGGGATATTTAGTCCCATTGAAGTTTCAGCTGATTTTATAATAAAGCATTTTTTACCCGTTCCCGTGAAAATATTTACAACAAACTATATTGTCAGTTCTTTTGTAGTATTTTTAAAGTTAATAATTTAAGTAAGAGTGCAGGTTTAAAATACAATATTAAAAAATGGAGCTGAACAGAACGTTGAAACCGTGAAAACTTTTAAGACAATGTTTCTAATAAGAAGTGAAATTTAGAGGGGAATCTTACACGCAGCACATCGAAATGGATGTTTTTGAGAAAATTGTTTGTGTTGTCAAATAATTTTTCAAAAAAAGATAGAAAACCAGTATTCATAATTTTCCGATTTTTGCGGTCTAAAAATATATTTAAAAAATAAAGAGAACCAAGATAGTATAAGACAGCAGAATCGACGACTCCACTAAAGTTAGTGAATCGGAATTATTTTTGTTTCCAAAAATCACAAGTAGAGAGAATATGGGGGAGCTGGCACACCGATTTGGGCAGCCAATCAGAAGCCAG